>NC_135717.1:61343589-61643589 GCF_964656455.1 Halichoerus grypus
CGTCCTTAACCAGGACCGTGTACAATGTTATGGTAAATATATATTTCCAACTTCTTCTTTACAATTTGATTTTTTACCTTGTTTGTTGTTTTATTTAACGTATGCTTTCCTGGTTAAGTCTCAAAGACTTTTGGAGAGTAGATGGGTTATGAGGATTTCATCTTCATCACTAAAAAGAGAGATTCTGTATTGCATCTTGATTCACTTAGAAGGCTACTTCTCAGGAAATGAGGCTCTACTTATGAGTATTCTTCACATTTCAGTAATATCTAAATGAAGCATGTGTCTATGATAAAAAGGAAGAAAAAAGAAAAAGAAAGATGATTCCAAGGCCATATGCTTGGGAAGCAAAAGAACAGAACAGGGAGATTTGAGAAGGAAATACGTCTTTAGGAAGTCAGTTATCAACAGATCTCCACTAGTCTGTCTGGGCAGCTGTGGGTCATCCACACACTATCCAGAGATAAAGTGAATTGAACAGACGAGCCTGGTGCTGGGTAGGGAAATGTGATTCTAGTCCTAACTGAAGATGATCTCTTTCTCTATGTCTGTTTTCTCATGAATAACATGAAGGAAGTGGGGGTGGGAGGGTGGGGATCAAAAGTAGCAACTGGTTCTACCCAGATTTTATGATTTTTTGAGATGGAATCTAAGAAATGAAGAGAACCTGATGAAAAGGTGCAAATCTGGAGTCACTCCATCACATGCATACTGCTTGTAGAATCTCCTAAAGGGAGAGAGGAAGAGTGAGCAAGACAATCTGCTGGGTTTAGGAAGAAACTCTCAGAATGTCTATTTATAGTTATTTTTATCTTTGAAGGAAACGAATGCAGCTATATCAACACCAGCACCCTCGTCTGGATTCTCGTCTGGATTCACATGTCAGATGGTCCCCTGTCATCCATTCCGTTTATTTATGGTAGGATGTCATCTATGTGGTATAAAAAACAAAACCTGTAAGTAATGAGGAGGGAGTGACCATAAAAATATTTTGCACCGATTCAGAGGTGTTCTAGTTATCTCATGGCAAAATACATAAAAAGAATTGTCTTAAGGATGATTACATATTCTTCTTTTATGTAAATATAATCTGTTCTAAATTTACTGACCTATTCCACGATCACTAGTAGCTGCCAGTAATGCGCTACCTTGCAGGTTTTTTTAAATGAACTTTACTTAGTTCCTTCAAGATAAAGATGAGGTTCTAAAATGTTCAAAAAATAACTGCTTTTTGGAAAGAAACTCATACTATGGAGACAGAAATTTAAGAAGAGGGGTGCTTTTGTATTTACAGAGAACTTAGAAATAGTTTTATAATCTATTTTAAAATTCTCGATGAATGTAAAAAGTTTACTTCAACCCTCCACCATCCCTACTAATATAAACTGAAACACGTTTTTTGAGAACTTAATGATATCAGGGAAAAAAGGAAATTTACCAGACAAATTTTAACCAAAAGTTCTGTATTCGTTTGAAAACGAGATTTGCTAGTCAATAAACTTAGCCAAAAATGCACTTCATCCATTTGGATCAATATATCTTTGTGAGGTAACTTTTTTTTTTTTTTTAGCTATTATAAGTTTTCAAACCAAATAACAAAATCAGTTGAATGTAGAACCAGACTTGCAAATCACCAAGTGTTCACAAAGATTTTTAAAAACTATGACACAAATTCATCCACACAGCCTTCATTTAAAAACACACATTCGATATATTAATAACATTCTTAACAAGAGCAAGATTTTAGCTGTTAATATTTACTTTATCTTTAATGCAGCTTTAAAACTTCTTTGTATTCTAGGGGCGCATGGGTGGTTCAGTCGGTTAAGTGTCCAACTCTTGATTTCGGCTCAAGTCCTGATCTCAGGGTCATGGGATCGAGCCCTGCGTGGGGCTCTGCGCTGGGAGTGGGGCCTGCTTAAGATTCTCTCTCTCTCTCCCTCTCTCTCTCCTTCTGCCCCTTCCCATAGCACTCTCTGTCTTAAAAAAAAAAAAAAAAAAGTCTTTGTACTCTAAAACAAAATAATGTAGTAGTACAACATGAAATGTGTTAAGGATTTATATATTGAGGAAATATGCTCAAATTTTTTCACTAATGGGATGCACAATAAAAACTTGGATACCTTTCGGAAAATTAGTGGTAATCACTCCAGTTTATCTCTGTTTTTCTCAAGCTCACAAAAAGTAACAACTTTCAGAATCATTTGACACTTAATAGTTTCTCCCAATACCATCGATAATGCTTTATAATCAAAGGACTTCCTGGGACATCTACCCAAAGAAAAAAAATCCATTATATCAAGCAAATATATCTACTTCACAAGAATGTACAAGTTTTTTCCGCCTATCCAAATTCAATATGTAAGAGATTTTTTCCCACCCACCACACCTGAGAACATGTCTTGTTCTCCTAATTGTAAAAGTACTGTATGCTCAATATTTTTTAAAAATCAAACTATAAAAAGATGTAAGTAGAATGTAAAAAATCACCTATCATTCCCTCCCCTCCTCCTCCCCTTTTATTACATTAAGACATGTAATATTTTAAAATACTGGCTATGTCCTCATTCAACCTATCAGTTGCCCACAGCAGTTACGCTGACCTCCATAAACCTGTTTAATAGCTACAATGTATTTCAATATACAGATACATCATATTTCATTTAACCCAAACATCACACTACTAGATACTTATATTATTTCCAATTTATTATAAGAAAACATCCATGTTTTGGTTTTGCTTTTTAAGGAAACAGAATAAAAGGGTCTCTCCTCAGTTGGTGTACCCAATAGTTATAAGTGAATGTTTCTAGCTCAACTAGGACTATTCCACATGTCATCAGAACAGTCTCTTCTTAAAATAACCAAATTGAAATGAATTCTTAAATGGTTTCTTGTTTTAGAGGTTCAGAAATGGGAATACGCTTGTTGTGAAATAGTATTTGGCCACTCTGGTTAAGTGGAAAACAACTAATTCCATTCCAAATATTACTCTGTACTGAAGCTTTTTTGAACTCTTGCAGAAATTTCTCACATAAGGAAACAAAGTACTTTCTTAAAGAAAGAAAGCATAAAAGATTTATATTCGTAATTCTAAAAAGTTCTTATTTTGAAATTAATGAAAAAGTGCATTTAGTTTATTAATACTGAAAAGTCATACTGGCTACGTTCTGACTCAACACCCTTCCCAAAGCCTATTCAGAATGGTCTGTGACTTGTAAACAGGAATTAAGGAGACTTTAACAAGATGCAATATTTTCTGCTTTTCATGTCAGTTAATATTTTAAAATAATAATAGAATAGGAATAATTCTCTATTAAGTAATCATCCAAGTTAAATATATATTACCATCTTTTTTATAAAAGGCCCTTAATTTTCTACTTAATTCAAGCTTTAAAAAATAAAAATCAATTAAGGTTCAATTTTAAAAGAAATGTATTATCCAGGGGCTAATTTTAAAGCCTGCATCCATCTGAAATAGTCAGTAATTTAGGCCTCCTGAAAATTGGCAACTGTAGTTACCACTGTCACAATAAAATACATCCACATAAAGTGGAAATAACAGTTTATCTGGATGACTATGGTTTATAAGCATGACCTTTCCTTTCTTTCTAAGAGAGCTCTGCATTTGTCCCTTCAATTTTCTTCAATGTTCTCAAGAATTCTTTCTCTTCAGCAAAAAAGATGTTACTTTTTAGATTATGGAAAAGAGTTAAATGTTAAAAGAAGTAATTTTATTCTTCTTCTTCTTTTTTTCTTTTTTAAGTTATCTCTACCCCCATTGTGGGGCTCAAACTCAGGACCCTGAAATCAAGAGTGGCATGCTCTTCCAACTGAGCCAGCCAGGTGCCCCACGAATTTTATTCATGAAAATACACAATATACTTGGTCACTTCTGTTCAAAGGAAAAATTACATTGCTTTCTCCTTTTGGAATATGAGTTATCTAAGGAGCTGGGCACTCGTAGTTACCTGGCGAAGCTTCAACCTCCCCTACCTGGCCTTGCCAGGCTGCAAGATGTTTGTAAAGTCAGCACAGGTGACTGACATATTTACATCAGATAATGCTGAGCAGAGGGGACAGCACGCAGAATGGAGCTCCAAGCCATGGACAGGACTACCAAGGGGTGAGAACACTCAGCCTTTATAAAACAAACACATACATGCTAATTATGGACTCCAGTGGGTGTGTTGCATTACATCTTCGGAACAGTGTTATCTGAGTCATCCACTGGTCAAGTCTCCTGTTGTAACCAACTACAGATTCCTAGTATTCTATTTGAAGACTTTTACCTGCCCATAAATGCTATCGGGTTGGGAATAATAAAAGCTAAGTAGAGTATGGCCAGTTGAGTTGAGTCGAACACAAACAGCTTCTGGGATCCAAGTACTCTGCCTGAAAAGTCACCAGCTTCCAACTGACCACCTCCTGTCCTACTATTATCTCGACCCCCAATTTCCAGACCCTGGACTTATAGGAAAGCACATAGTTGGTCTTGCGACTTTCGTTTTTAAAAAAGGGAATTACCAAGGCTTCTGTTTCAGAGAACCTGAGGATTCTAAACCTGAATGAAGAACAAGATTGTGATGAATGACTCAGTGAAAACAGCTCTCCATAGAGGACAGACAGCACGCGTGACGGCCGCTCCTCCATCCCCCAATATGGACGCCCCCACACTGCACATATGTTCAACTGCCTAAAATGCCTATAAACAGAGCTTTAAATGGGGTAAAAGCATCCTTTAAAAAATATATTAAAAAAGCATATCTTTTTATTCCCATCTTTGCTGTACAATTTAGGAATACTCAAACAGGAGATGTGATAAAGAAGCTCTCACCCACATTGCTGGGATTACAAACTAGTGTGGCCCTTTTTGAAAGCAGTTTGGCAACATGTACCAAGAGCCTTAACATATTCATACCCTCTGACCAAGTAATTCCTCAAAAGGTGAATCTGTTCTAAGGAAACCAACCAAAAAAGGAAAACGTTTTATATGAGGAGATGTTGACTACAGTATTATTTATGGTAGCAAAAAAAATGGAACCAATGTATAGACTATTAAAACTTTATTAGATTATTAGGCAGTCATTAAAAATTATCATTGTGAGGAATACATAATGATATGAGGAAATATATAGACAGTATAATCTCAATGAGATTTAAAAAAAGATTGAAGGGGCGCCTGGGTGGCTCAGTCGGTTAAACGTCTGCCTTCAGCTCAGGTCATGATCTCAGGGTCCTGGGATCGAGCCCCGCATCGGGCTCCCTGCTCAGTGGGAAGCCTGCCCCTCCCTCTCCCACTCTGCCTGCTTGTGTTCCCTCTCTCGCTGTCAAATAAATAAATAAAATCATTAAAAAGTAAATAAATAAATAAATAAATAAAGACTGAAAAATACACATCAAAATATTGACACTGATTGCCTCTGAATAGAATGACTAGGGTAACTCTTTACTATATTTATCTCTATTTTTCAAGTTTTCCATACAAAGTACATACCATATATATATTATTATATAAAATAAGTATAGGGGGAGAAAGATAGATCTCCCTCTGTACTTATTAGAACTTAAATTCCACTGACATCATGAATGTCTCTAGTTCACCTAAATAAACATAAGAAAGAGGTTTCATATAACACAAAATAAAAATGTTCACTATTGGCTGTTACTGGACAAATCTTCATTGGCATGTTTTAAATATATAAGTATCTGATGGCAAAACTGCAAGAGAAAAGTGAGGGAGACAAAAGGATACACTAGCTTCTCTTAACCTATTTTTTTTTTTTCACTTAAACTTAAATTTGTTCCTGTCCTCCTACTTTGGCTCCATGTGCCAAAAAAAGTAAGTGCCTTATGGGTTTACCATAATTGTTTCTGAACAGTTCTTTCTATGCCAAAGCATTTGAACTTTTCATCTGTGTGCAGACAAAATCTAATTTATGAATGGGTTGTGTTCCAAACACTCATTTGTAAGTTGGCTGTTTGTTTCTATGAGGAAACTTTTCCAAGTCCTCATGTTATAGTAAAAGCCTGAGGTCTTGGTTCTACGAGGGAGGGGTCCATTGAAAAGAAAGTTTCTTCTGAAGTTTGTGGGCAGAGAAGAGAGCTAGAGCAAATTTTCATAAAGGTAAAGTTGATCAGCAGCACACTGAGACAGGCAATCTTGGACCATGGAAGCTCAAGGAGTCGGGGCAGACTCATGAAAGACATACAAACACATGAGATGCCTGGGAGTGGGAGAGACTGGGACACAGCAACATGGCCAGGTAGGAGGATCACTAAGGAAATCTAAGAGGACCATAAAGAAATTAAGTTTCTGCTGATTTAGATGTGTCTTCAAACTTTTTAAGACTATAGATGACTCAGTCAGCGAGGCTTCCATCACATTTATGCCTGGTTATTCCGGGAAGCAGAACAACACAATGACAATGACAGTGTGTGTGTTTGGGAACAGGGGGATTCCAGCCTGGGCACATAGCTATGGTCAATACAAATGTTTCTATTATAATGTGATAGGTGTTTCTGAAAAACTAAGTTCTGTATACACACCAAAAACACATTGTAGGCAGACCACTCAAAGCCTACAGAATTCTGTCACCAGAACGCTTAAAAAATAAAATGCTGGGGCGCCTGCATGGCTCAGTCGGTTAAGCGTCTGCCTTCGGCTCAGGTCATGATCCCAGGGTCCTGGGATTGAGCCCCATGTCAGGCTCCCTGCTCAGCCAGGAGTCTGTTTCTCCCTCTCCTTCTGACCTTCCCCACTCGTGCTCTCTCTCACTTGTTCTCTCTCAAATAAATAAAATCTTTAAAAAAAATAAATAAATAAAATGCTAAAAATAGACGTGAGTCTTCAAAATTGTTTCATTCCAATTAAATACAGAATGGACTTTATCTTTAAAAATACAATCGTGAAGCTCACCTGATGGAAAGAATATAAGGAACGACTGGGCTTCCAAGTTATAAAGATCAGGAAAAAATGCACACAGATTGGAGAGAACCACAAAATCATGACTTCTAAGACTGAGGCACCTGGCCCCCTGAGTCCAGAGGAAGAACAAGGATGAAATGAGCAAGGTGCCCAGTCCTGCTGTGTCCTACCTGGACAGCTACCTCTGGCTGTTTGTTAGCGGACTCTGAATCTAGCTGCTGTTCCCAGACTGCAGCAATGCTCAAGGAAAATTGTGTATGTACCAATGTCCACGTCATATGCCATCATTCCCTATTTATTCATTTTGTGTCAACTACTTCACATTATAGAAACACGCATGTCGCAGAAAAGACAGCGTGATTATGCATCTTCCAAAGCAGATTCAAATCTGTAAGGGAACTTTATAAATCCCATTTTCTTCTCTTTTGTCCAGCCTAAACACCACCTGAACGCTTCCTCAAGGATGCCAACATGTAGGAATTTGACATGAGAAATTCTGGATGCATGACCCGAGAAAAGCAGGGCAAAACAGGGCAGTTGCTAGCACCCGGGGCCCCTCTGTGCCCATCACAAAATGAGCTTCCTCCGTGCAGGCAAATCACAGAAAGGGTGCATGTCTCTGGCTAGTGCAGCCCCCCCCCCCCCCCGCCACGCTGTGCAGGCCACGATGTGCAGGCCACGATGTGATTTCAGCCCACACGTGCCCCAGGCATCCAGGCGCTTCGGGGCAGGCTGTGTGGTACGCCACGCCCCAGGGGTCATTGGCGGGTTGTAACACAGATTACCTTCCTCAAAGTGCAGGCTGAGGAAACATAAACAAAGCATGTTTATTACAACTACAAATAACACTAAGCTCTAGACTTCAGGGTGCCAAGCTACTTGCAAATACGATTCTAATCCTCAATAACCAAGCCTAAAGAAATTAATCCGAACAGAAATAATGTCAATAGAATTATGTGCAAAAGAATGGGAAACGAATAAAACCACAAAAACAGAAGATGGGAAGTATAATAGCACCTGAAAAAAAAAGGTTCAGCAGTTCCCTAAAACTGACACAGGCCCTTTCTGCTTTTGCATATGCTACTCAACCCTGCCTAGAACCTGTTTCCTCCAGTCTCTTCACCAGATTAATTACAATTCATTCTTCAAGATGCAATCCAAATAACATGAACTCCCCCTGGGGCAGTTTATCACTCCTTTATTGTGTGTGATGTCTGTGCTTATAAAAGTTGGGAGGAGGGGTGCTACTCAAGAGGATTCCAAGGGTTGACACCTGTCACTGACCCTCCGCTCAAGTGCCACGGGCAACCAAGCCCACACGGCAGGAGGCCCTGCTCTTGTGGCCACAGCTGGCTGGATCTGATGGCCACCAACTCTCTTTTTGTCTCTCCTCCTTTCTATCACTCTTAAGAAATCTGAAATGAGTATGCAGAGTGGCTAATTGCCACCATCATGGTCCTGGATCTGGGGGCAAGTAAGCTTAGAAGCTGTGTGGGGTCTACTTGCACAAAGCAGCCAAGAAAAGCCAACATGCCCAGAGAAAAGATTCGTGAAAAGTGATGCAAAGATCAGAAAGACAGTGAGGAAAGAGCCACTCTGGGTCCTAGGCTATGTGAGGCTCAGGTGAGGGTCCTGCCTTTCTGCTCCAAGGGTGACCCAATAACCCTCCCTGTTTTTCCTTCAGCTGATCAGACTTCCATGACTGTCATTTACCACCAAATAAACCTTGAATGAGGCACTTCTGTTCATTCACCAATTTACCACCTTGTTTACATAATTACATGCCTATCTTCCCTGTAAGACTATGAACTCCCTATAAGCAAAAACTGTCTTTCTCATACATCTTTCTCTAAGGCCTTATTAGAGAAAATACCAAAATATGCACACCAATGACAGGCTTGGTAGTAGAACTTTATTAGATATGAAAATGACATTTTTTTACAAAATAAAGTACTAGTTAAAGATGAACCAAAAGCCACATCTCAAGATTCTAGTCACATTCGGGACATCGAATGCTGAGTTATCGAGCAAATGCTGGATTGGCCTATAAATTGAAACATTTGTGAAAACTTCAAAATTGGGGGGCGCCTGGGTGGCTCAGTCGTTAAGCATCTGCCTTCGGCTCAGGTCATGATCCCAGGGTCCTGGGATAGAGCCCCACATCGGGCTCCCTGCTCCGCAGGGGACCTGCTTCTCCCTCTCCCACTCCCCCTGCTTGTGTTCCCTCTCTCGCTGTGTCTCTCTCTGTCAAATAAATAAATAAAATCTTTAAAAAAAAAAAAAGAAAACTTCAAAACTGGAAATATCATTTCCATTTATTAGTTACACAAGTGCAGCTAATACAGACTCTTTTTGGCTAACGGCCCAAAAGATAATAACATAACGGAGCAGGAATGGTTAAGAACTATGTAGGCAACCAAGCCAGAACACCCGGAGCTGTCCTCCACTACCCAATCCCTTGAGTGGCCACAAAATCCAGCTGATTTTACTTCCAGAATATCCCTTGGGCACACCCTTTGTCTTTACTGCCACTCCCCGAGGACGGCCATGTCTCCGGGACAGTCTTTCCTCCGATGGCACCAAGTCCCTGACTGAGTGATCCAGCTCCAGGACCACCACAGGCTCCACCCTGTCGCTCCCTCGCTTACAGCCTGCCATCCCATCTCTTGGGAAACTCTGGTGCTGATCTCCATTTACACTGAGTATAACTAGGTTACGTAGACCAACTCTGCCGCTGGAAACAACTAAACATCCTGAATAAAATATTTTGTAAACATCTTCTTAAAGGCATCAAAGCACCGAGGAGGCAACAGTTAGAGTGCCAAAGGCGAAGTGAGAGCTGGATGCAGGAGTAGTTAGCTTAGTCCGAGAAGCCACTTTGGCCCTCAGGGCTCTGACGATCTCAAGGGTTGAGACCAACAGAAGTCAGAGGCTAGAGCTGACCCAAGGTGGGGGGTCTAATAGGAAACCCTTTCTCGTGAGCCTAGAATCCAAAAGGGTCACACCCTCAGAGTAAGTACAAGCCAAAAATAAACCCATTCCATCCCCCCACCAGGGGACTGCAGTCCAAATTTATATCACTAAGAGATTCAAAAAATGCCAGGCTATGAGTTTAGTTCAAAATGGCCTTGGTCTGTAGCACCCCTAGCCACCCCTTTGCCAGACGGCAAAGACAAACAATCCTCTCTAGAGGGACACACTTTCGCCCTAAGACTCAGAGAATCCTCCCCTAAGTAGTTGTCCAAGGGAAAGAAGCAGCTCATAGTCAACAATAACCAAGCAAATATGGGAAGGAGGCACCATGACTACCAACCAGCAGAAATATAACACAGTGGAACAATACGCACAGAGATTCAGGATGTTGGCATTAGCATCATTTTTACGTCAGTTACAGATTCTTCAATTTAATTTATGGCAAACTTCCGACCACTAGAATTCTTCGAGGCATACCCGAAGTCATTAAAAGACCAAAGTACAGGGAATAAACCAGAAATAACACTGCAGTGCACTCTTCTTCATTAACGTCTCAGACGGTTTAGAAATGCATTCATAGTCTTCACACAATTCACTCGGTGGCCCTTCAACACTGTGACAGTCTACCTAAGAAGGGGTTTACTTGCTGAACCTCCTCTGCGCTGTGCCCAAGGCAAAGTTCTTGCATGTTGCTGTAAACAAAGCCCTTCCTCTGGCATCAGCTTGCGGTTACCCCACACCTCTTATCACCGACATGCAGCAAGTTCCCCCACTCTCTAACGCACTGCCCAACCCGCTCAGCAAAATGCTCTAAATTCCGTGCTCAATCATAACAAAAATGAATTTTACACGTATGTGGATGAAAATTTAATGTGGAAAGACTCACAGTACACCAGCTGAGCACTAATGGCCTACAGTTTACAGACTCCAGCTTCAGCCAGTCCTTCGATAATATTTATTGGGCGCCTACTACATACCAGCACTGCTCTAGGTGCGGGGACACAGCTATAAAGAAGACAGTCTCAGCTGCTGTTGAATTTAACATCCTAGTCAGGGGAAATAAATAATAAACATGTAGACAACTCAGTTTCCGATGGTGTGAAGTGTCACAGAGGAAACAAGAGTAACATGAGTGGAGGGTGACTTAAGAGGCAGTCAGAGAGACCATCCGAGAAGACAACCCTTTAGCTGAGAGACTAAAATGACAGCCATCCAAAGACCTGAAGGAAGAACATTCCAAAGAGGAAAGTAAATGGAGCAGCTCTGTAGCGGTCCCGAGCTTGGCTTGTTTAAGGAACAGAGAAAGCCCAGTGTGGCTGGAACGAAGAAGTCATGAAAACAGTGGGAAAGGATGAAGGCAATGAAGGAAGCAGGGGCCAGGCCAGGAAGACCTTGCAAGCCACAGAGAAGAGCCTGGGGTTTGTTCACAATGCAACAGGAAGCCTCTGGAAGGTTTTCACCGAAGACGTGATGTGACAGGAAGATCATTCTGGTACCACTGTAGAGAATTTGGATGGAACCAGGGCAAGGGTGAATACAGGCAGACCTGCAGACTACGATAGTGTTCTGGAGAAAGGGAATTTATATTGGAAAGAGAGAAATATGCAGAAATATGCAGGACTCAGAAAAGGTAGTAGTGACAATGAGAGAGGAAGCAAGGCTGGCGCCAAGGGTTTTGGCTTGAGCAGTCGGGAAGATGGTAGTCCATTTACGGACGGGGAAGAAACTGGCCTAGGGCCTGCAGCAGGTGGGGTAGCGGGGCAGGAGGAGATGGAGAGCCCTGTTTGGGTCACGTCTGAGATGCCTATTCGGTTTGCGAGGGAAGAGATCTGATAGGAAACTGAATACGGAGCCCAGCAGGGAACTCAGAGCTGAAGATAAAAATTTCTCAGTCATCAGCATGAAATGAAAGATCGTGTAGATAAAATATGCCTAGTTATGGAAGAAGACCCTGGAAAGAGTCCTGGGGCATTCTAACTTTTAGAGACTGGGTAAAGGAGGAGGAACCTCGTAAGGTCCCTATGAAGGAGTAGCAGGTGAGGCAGAAGGAAAACAAGAGAAGACATGAAAAAGGGGACCCCTGGATTCAAAAACATGAGCGTCGCTGGTGCTGTGTGCCCGGAGCAGGCAGGATGAAAGCTAGGCTGCCGCTGGTTTGGGGAGAGTGGCAGGGGAGGGAGCCAGCAGCTGCAGACGGACAGCAGGAGGCGGGTGCAGTAGATAAGGCTTTTCAGCTTCTGCTATAAAAAGGAATGGAGAAGCAGAGTGGACACTAAAGTGAGGATGTAACGTCAAAGGAGACTTTGGTTATTGCGGCTGTTTATTTTGTTTTTAAGGTGGGAGGTCCCGGCGCAGGGAGCGCTGTCCAGTAGACAGTGCTGCAGGGATGGCAACGTCTACACCCGCGCTGTCCAGCTCAGGAGCTACTACCCACGGGTGGCTTTTGGGCACTCGATATGAGAAACAGAACCTTACGATTTAGTTTTAATTCAAGGAAGTGTCAATAGCCACATGTGACTGGTGGCTTCCAAACTGGACAGTGTGGCCCTCCAGCACGTCTGTGGGCTCATGGATTCAGCTGTCCAAAATTTAGCAGCCTGCGTGGTGGGAAGAATGGAAGTTAGTGGCTTCTGTTTTCTAAAGCATTAAAGGTTACCAGCTGGAAGAGGGCAAAGGGACAAAACACTAGAGGGAGGTTTAAGGAGAAAGAAAAGGTAAGAAATGGTTTCAAAGAGCATATAATATGATTTATGGTAAATTTTAAAGCGGCCCTCACCGGAACTGTTGTTAAGTTTTTCACTGGCAAACATCAGCTACTGGGCCTTTTAAAATCTGACCTCCAACCACCTCTTCTACCATCTCCTAAACATTTCCCATCATCTACCTCTGTGGTTTGCAATCTTCTTGGTAGCAGAAACTTTGCCCCCTGTACATATTTGCCCTTGTATTTACACAGTATGTATTCAGTGCCCTCAATCAAAAAATTTTAAAAAGATGACAAGGAGGACAAAAACAAGCTGTTCTGGATGAAGCTGAGGTCGGGGCTCAATTCCCCCCACCAGCTCAGCCCCCTCCCACCAGCTCAGCCCCCCTTTACCAGCCTGAGGCACCTCCAAGGAACCCCAGGGTTTGAAACCAAGGATTTACCCTAGCCAGTGCTTCTCAAACTGGCATGAGCTCACAAACCACCTGTCTTACTACAGTGCACATTCTGTCCCGGAGGGTCTGCAGAGAGAGGCCCACGATTCTGCATTTCTCACAAGCGCCTGGCTGATGGCTAAGACCACTATTCTGTAGACTACACTCTCGATGAGTGGCAAGGCCCTAGGCCACAGTCATAATACCAGACCACTCACCATGGCTCCACTCCATCTGCTTTCTTTTATCAGTTTGTTCCCTTGGCCACATATACTTTTCCCTGCCTTCTCCAGAAGGGAGATTCTACCCCATCTTCAAAGCCCTCTCAATGTCAGCTCCTCTTGAACTCTTCTCCAAGAGTTCTGGGCACAAGTAATCATGATACAGTCCCTGCCCCCATCTCCTATCACTTTCCCCTTTCCCACACTGCTCCAGCCACACAGTCTTCCCCGCAGTTTCCTAAACATGCCAAGCCACCACCAGCTCAGGGCCTTTGCACTAGCTATTCCTTCTACCTAAAATGCCCTCCCCCCAGATATCCTCATGCCCTTCATCTCTTTCATCCTTCTCCCAGATATTCCAACCCTTCATCTCCTTCATCCTTCAGGTTTATACACTGACCACCCTGTGTAATACCCTCCACCCCAGCATTCCTGACACCATTATTTATACATAATGTCTGCGTCTATGTCTGTCTGCCTTGCAGTTATGAGCAATTTGAGGGCAGGGTCCACAATATATTCATTTTGCATCCCAAGAGTCTTGTACAGTGCCTCTTACAGAAAGAAAGAAAGAAAGAAAGAAAGAAAGAAAGAAAGAAAGAAAGAAAGAAAGAAAGGAGTAAAATAAGCAATCAATAATCAATAGCTAACATAATGTACAACAAATGAATCTGAATCAAATTTTTGACACCTCAAACAACCCGATCTGTAGTGGAAGCACTAAAGATACAAGAAAGGACATTATAACGAAATAGATATAGAAATTAAAGCAAGGGCACAAAGATAATTCTAAAATGATTAATTCACAACTCCAAGATGCACAAGGATGCAACTGCAGCGGTGACTTTGTATCTATGAACAATGTTAATGTAACAATTAATTTAACATGCACTCTAATAATTGTTCATGTTTTCTCATTTAAAACATTTTTTTAAAACGTACTAATGACTGCTAACATTTACTAAGAACTTATCATGTGCCATCAACTCTTTAGGTATCTTACAAGTACCAACTCATTTAATCCACATAGCAAACCTCTGTACTAGGTACTATTATTATTTCTTTTTATAAAGAAGGAACTGAGAGAGTGCTCAAATGACTGTCAAAGTCACACAGCCAACCAAACAGTGTGGCACCAGAGTCCAAGCTCTTAACCATGGCCGAGAGGTGAAAAACAATGAAGACTTACTTTGAATGTAAAGGCTTATCTTTAGGTAGGTTACTGTCTTCAAACTCCCTACAACATTTTTCATTAATAAATTATATATATGTGCTCTCTTCCTACATGCTCTGAATATATGCAATGATTTTCTTTCTATAAAGGAAAAACTGCTTTAAACACATATAAATAGCTAATACTCCATACTAATAGCTTATACTATGTCAAAGTATAGCTTTTAAGACTAAGGAAAGGAAAGGGAAGAACAGACTAAGGAAAGAACAGAAATGAATAACTCCGAGGCTGGCCCAGGCAGCCGAGTTCAATGGTTGAGGGTACAGGTCTGAATCCCACCACCTACTAACACTGTGTGCTCAACAGTATTACATTCATCTATGCAAATTCCTACTATGTATTATTCTTCCTGGCTATTGCATGCTCTCCCCCATTTCTCACCCCACACCACTCCCACCTTATTCTTTCAAGAGTTCTCAGTTAGGTTCCACACCTCCCAAGTGGTCCATGGACAGAATTCAGGGGATCCATGAACTTGGTAGGATGCAGCTTTATGTATTTTCATTTATTCATTCAAAAGCATTATTCTAAGAAGGGGACCACAGCCTTCACTGGACTGCCATTGGGGTACATGGCACAAAAAGGAAATGTGGATAAAAGTAGATACAGGGAAATAAGCTAGGAGGTATTTTTAACATTTCAAGAAAGGTAACAAATCTGGCTAGGTGGGTAGAGGTTAGAATGGAACGTGATGGCGGTGAGGAAAACACCTTGGTATCCGTAAATAAAATGGCATGTTCCACCTTCCTTCTTCTTCTAACCTTCTCGAAAGAGATACTGCCTCTACCTCCATTCATTTGTCCATTAAATCTTTAAGCTTGCACACACACGTGTGCGTGCACACATACTAATCACACTGTCTCCAACAGTACATCCCTGAACGTCATGATCTCTGAAGCATTAATCTGCTGGCCTTCTTGCAGAGTTCTGTCTTGCTTCCTGTTTCTTCTTCTTCCATCCTTCCCTCAAAGCCAATTGTTCCCCTCAGAGACCTACTTTACTTACCCCCTTGGCTTCCACTGCCAACCCATTCTCCATCTCAGTCCTAACCTTGCTCCTGAGCTGTAATTCCACCTTCCAACACCCCCCTGCCCCCAGGCACTGTCCCTAGAATATCCATTCACCATCACCTGCAGTTCAACACTTAATGTATTTAAGTAAGCTCCACGCCCAATGTGGGGCTTGAACTCACGACCCTGAGATTAAGAGTCACATGCTCTACCGACTGAGCCAGCCAGAAAAATTTTTTTAACCTTTTTCAATACACAATTCTTTCTCCTAACTCTACCATGGAGTCACCATTCTCCCAAGGAGATTCATCACATGCAGTCAGGGGACAAATCCTAAATATTTCTCTTTATTTTTAGCACTATAGCCTTGCTACTCAACATGTATCCCAAGGACCAGCCGTGTCATCACCTACGAGCACAATAACTGCAGTCTTGGGCACCCCCCCCCCAGACCTGCTAAGTCAGAATCTGCATTTTTTGAAGTGTTCCCAAGTGATTCATACACACATCAAATTTTGAGAAGCACTTCTCTGGTGCTTATGAATATGCTAACAGCCTAACTGCATCTGAATTTGAACATTTTTTGGTATCAATTACTAACTCCCTATTATGTGCTAATTACAGTTCTAGACTTTAAATACATTATCTTACTTAACCCTCAGAATAATCCTGTGACAGAATCATCATCGTCTCTATTTTAAGAATGAGTAAATTGAGGCTCAAGTGGATAAATCATCTGTTCAATGAGTCCATAATTGATGGAGGCAGGATTTGAACCTAATCTGTCTGACCACAAACCTTTTTGCCAAATTGCACTAATTCCCTTAAATTCCAAAATTTGTATTTCAAAGGGTATGTTGGCCGAATTAATTACTCTGCTTGAGTGCATTTTCTACTCAACTTAAGGTAGATTTTGTTTATTACAATTCCTGCTGAAAATCTTTCTAAAGGCAGAGCAGACGATGCTGGTTTAGAAAGAGAAATCAGTGCCTTGCCACGGGCATCATTCTCAACACTCAAGTTCACTCTAAGGTATTTGCGAAATGGAGAAGAAAATGTATTCTTTTCTCAGGATCTAATCCCAAGTTTGAAGGGGCATAAAACTGTTTCCTCAATAATAGACGTTGTGTGTCTGCCTGGCATTCTTCTTTGCTCTAAAGGGAAGAAATAAAAATAGTGTGAGACTGAGGAGCCTGGGTGTTTAAGAGTCAGTTAAACATCCAATTCTTGATTTCGGCTCAGGTCTTGATCTCAGGGTCATTAGTTCAAGCCCCGCGTTGGAGCCTACTTAAAAACAAAAACAAAAACAGTGCGAGACTGGTTCTTGAATGAATGGTTATTTGGGCTCCATTCCATAAGTTTCATCTAATATCTAGCTAATTACTATTTTAATTTAATTGCCTCATTATATCCTATTCAGTCAATATTTCATAGTCACTCATTTCATTTTTTCCTTCTTTCATTTTTTTCAATGCCCAAATAAATATAAACCCACAAACCTAAAAGATGTCACTATTTCTCCGATATAGTATTTACCTACTTCAAGTGTCAGGCCTTGTGGAGAATATAACAAAAGCTACAGATGCTCTCCCCAGAAAACTGCATATTTGCCCAAACACACAAACATGGCACCCAGACACCAAGATAAACACCCCAGCTCTACCACGAGGACAGATACCTGCCTGATACGGCCTGTTCAGACCCTCTCCATTTTTAGGGGAACTGTTCCAAAAGACAAGAGCAGCTTCCACCTTTTCCTAACTGCTTAGCCCAGGGGGATGCCAGGCCAGTCAGAATCCCTCCATGGGATTTTTATAACTGAACCGGAAACAGAAAGTCCCTTTGGGGGGGCGGGGGGCAGAAGTTACAAAATGTGAAACTCAGGAACCATTAGTTCCCTGCCCTGTGGAGGAAACCAGTCAGCTATGAGCACGAATAAAGCCAAAATGGACAGAAAAGTCCCAACAGCACCCAAGCACCTGGTTCCAATTATTGCTGAACCCAACCCTATTCTGTTCTCTTGGTTTGGTTACTAATCGGTCCTTGCACTGGGACAGACCTCCAAAACCCTCTAACATGTAAAGTTTTTGGCTAAGCTCATTCACATTTCTATAGCTTGCCACAAAAGGACTTTAACATTAATACTGACTCCTTCTAAATACTGTATTTGTTTTCAACAAGTTTTATGTCCTTTAAATTTTTTCTATACAGAGGAATTCCTTTAGATATTTAATTAGGTCTTTAAATACTAATTTTCAAAAGGCTCACATTTCACTCTCCATAAAAATCTTTTAGGATATCTCTTTAAAACAAGTCTTGGCTTCTCTACATGTTCCACACACTATTAAAATATAATTTTAGGGAGCTAACTGCCTGATCATTTTTAGTTTAATTCCAAATGCAACAAGACAAAATTACCTCCTTAAGTCTTTTTTCCTTTATGTATTCAATTATATTCCCTGTTTAAAATACTTAAAATAAAAATTGGCAGGGATCCATTCACTGATGGGTATTTTAAGTTAGAAAGCAGTAACATATCAAATTCACCACACAAAGTCAGGCTTATTCTTGTCATTGAGAATTACCACCACAATGGACTTGGAAATTTCCACCTTAATTGCAAGTTTTTACATTTCAATCAAATAGACTTTGACTTCATAGACCGCAATGCAGTCCAACTCCAATCAATCCAACAAACTCTCAGTTCACACCTCTCTTAACAATCACCACAGATTTCTTCCCTCTAGTCACAGCCTTGAAAATTCCCTGTTGCTGCATTTTCAAAGTTACAACAGTAATGCCACTTTTGTTCTATACTATTAACTACTGCTAGTCTACAGATCCTAACATAATGCTATGAACCCAGGAGACTGTAAAAATAGTTGAGTCTTGAAGTTAGAAAAATACTTGGAAATCATCCAGTCCAGTCACCTTACTTTCACAGATGCAAACATCGATGCAAAAACTCATTAGTTATCATGCCCAAGGTCAGCAGAATTAGAGAAAAAATTAGAACACGTGTACAATGAGCATTTTACCAGAGTATGTAGGTTCCCAATCCCCATATAAGATGCCTCCATGATAAAATAAATAGAAGTTTCCCTTTAGTACTACAAATGTATAGTTATTGCTAAATATCCATAAGACAAATTCAAATGAATTACAAAAGCATGAAATTGCTATATTCATCATAAATCTTTTCCCATTAATCCTGCTGACATTAAAAACATAGGAGAAAGACTGATTTAAATGATCTGCTCCTTCTCTGCTATGCTTTCTCAAATGTCCCTATCATATACAACAGTAAGCTTGCTCTTTCTTAATAATGCTGACGTAGTTTATTCTCATATTATACTGTAGACTTTGGTCATATTTAGTCAAGTTCATATAAAAATGTTTATCTAGTATTAGACTTTGTTAACTTAAATGAAATCAACCAGAAACACATAGCATCTTGGTGCTTAGATTTCATAGTTATATACACTTTTTTCCCAGAAATAAAGAAAACAGACATTTTGAGAAAGAACACTGTGAAATAGACCATTCTTATGTCAATTAAGCCCTCAAAATAAAGATATTTGGATGAAAATATGGGCATTTTTAGTCATCTTTTGCACAGTGACTGGTACTGTCTATGTGCCTACTACATACTGGTTGAAAGAATAACATGGTTACATGACATACTATGATAACTTGACTCCTCCGGATGACTATACTTAGAATTGCTAACTTTTCTTGAAAGCAAAAGAAAATAACATAAAATGTACCATCTACAAATCATACATCATTTTTATAAGCCTTAAGTAGTTTTGAAAGTTCCAATTAGCAAGAAACGCTAAAACAAATGTAGCAATTCCTAAATACAAGGTAACAACATAAGTGGTTACAATAAAATATGCATAATTACAAGATTTTGTAAAGTAAACTGGAACTCAGACTAATTCCCAGAAAGCACATTCTTTTTCAGCAGCATATTGTTGGCACTAATACTTTACTACATTAAACCCTCATACACAAACTCACCTGACCAAAACACCAGAGCTCCAAAGAAGATAAAAGCACCAATAAATACAGAACAATATTAATATTTTTTAAAAAGCAACTAACAAATAATTTAAAAAGCTTAATAGGATTAGATGTAACTCTAAATTGTAGATTTATAATACCGGAAAAATTCCATTTTACTTACTACAATGAAACTTTGGAGACTTTTGGTGCATTAACATATGCGGTTGTAAAAGCTCACACTCACAATTGCTAAAGAAGTTATCAGGAAGTTAAAATGAACTTCAATGGATTAGGGATTCATTTTCTTAAACACAACTCATTTTCTTAACTCTCTTAAACTTCATGCAAACACAATCAATCCTGATATGCTGCTTCACTTTTTCCCCAGCTCAGCCTGGGAAAGGAAAATACAAATACGATGCTTTTGAGCCAATTTTAAACAACTTCCTTAAATTGAGAATGGTTTTCTGTCATTTCTCTTATGCTGAAAAGGGCACACCGACATCCACAGAAATCAAAAGTACGGAAAGCAAGCTTACACTTTCCCTCACATGCTAACTGACTGCAGTAGGTAAGATCATGGTCAAAATTCACAGGCTCATTTAAACTTTCATGGCTCAGCCAACAGCTCCTATCATGTTTCCTGATCCTAAGGAGATTAAAACTGCAGGAGTTTCTCGCAGGAAGATCAGCAGGAGGCTATTTCAGACCCTCAAACCGCAGTCCGCATAGCCCGCAGCGGCGCATCTTCCACCACCTCTGGCTGTGTGTTAAGCTAACCTTTCGGAGCGTTCTCCTCCAGCCTTTTAAACAAACCCCCAAAACGGGTGCGGCCAACTCGAGACGGCTTTCTGTCCGCGGCGCCGAGACCCCCTCCTGCTGTCATCCCCAGGCCGCCTTTCCGCAGTCGGCGACTTCGGCCTGGCTCCCCAAGGTGGGGGAGGAGGTGTGGGGAGGAAGACTCCCCGCCAAGCAGCTCTTCAGCCCGCACAGCGGCAGGGCGATGCGGGAGAGGAGCAGAGGAAGATGCTAAACACCAGTGCCATATTTACACGAGCTTTTTCTTTGCCAAAAAGATTCCCTGTGTCCAATAATATCGCCTTTAAAGGAAAAAAATGGACCGAAGCACTAAAGCCGCTGACCACATCTCCGGATCTCCAGTATTCTCACCCCTCTTCCCCCGAGGGGAGGCTCCAGACGCTCCTAGCCTCGCACAGGTACACCTGCCAGCCAGCGGAGGACCCGACCGCCCCCGCCACCCCCTGCCATAAGGGAGCGATCTCCAAGACTCAGACCCCAGCAGCCCCCCGCCTGGGATGACAGCCCAGGCGGAGCCGTGCCCCGCACAAACTTCCCAGTTGCCCGGCTGCGAGGACCGGCCGGCCGACGGACGAATTGGGGGACGGGGGACGACACTGGTCCCTGCCGCAGGGCTCAACTGCAGATGGGACCCCTCGTCCTGCATCCGGCCCTACGTCCAAAGGGGGTCCAAGTGGCGCCCGGGGGACCCGGAGAGGCGGGCGCGCGCCGCGGGCATGGGGGCACCGAGGCGCCGCCGCGGGCGGACAACCCCGGAGAGCGAGCAGCCGGAGGGCCGGGTCCCCGCTCGGGCTCCCCGCCCCGCAGCAGCTGCAGCAGAAGGAGGAGGGGAGCGAGGAGGAAGAGGAGGAGGAGGAGGAGGAAAGGGACTGTGCGCCGCAGCCCGAGCCCTTACCGAGTGGTTTACCCCCCACATCAGGACGCTGAGCAGCGGATCGCTGGCCCGAAAGAGCTTCACTTTCTGCGCTACGAAATGCTTCTTCTTGGTCTTGGTCTTGCTCGCCAAGACGGAGGACCCCAGGTTGCCGGGGGTCGCCATGGCCGCCGCCTCTGTCCCCTCCACCGCCGCGCTCCCGAGGCCGGGGACCCGCCCTCTCTACACGCCGGCCGGGGGAGGCAGCCGCATCCCCCCGGCGGCGGCCCCGGCGCGCCGTGCCCGCTCCGCCCGCTTTGCCCGCTCGGCCCCGCAGAGGAGGGAGGCTGCGCTCGGCTCGCGCCCCGGCCCGGATCCCGCGCCCGCCGCGGCTCCGCGCTCAGCCCGCGGCTGGACCAGGCGCGCCGCGAGCGGCTTCCGCGTTGGGCGCCGGCGTCATGACGCAGGGGGCGGGCGGGTAGCAGTTGCGGCGCCGCCAGGCGGGGCGCGGCCGCGGGACCGTTAAGCTGTACCCTCGCGCTCGGGCTCCGGCTCCCGCTCCGCGGTGGTCCGGCCGCCCCCAGTGTGCGGGCGAACACAAGGCGGCCGCTCTCGGCCCGCTGAAGAGGCCGCGGGGAGCGGGAGGACTCCCGCAGGTCAACCCCTTCTGCTCCCCAGGAGAAAGGGAGGGGGCAGGACAGAAGAGTGGGGAGATCTGAGAAAAGGAGCCCCCCAGGCGGCGGTCGGGCGAAGGAATGAGGCTCACGGAACCGCCACTTACCGTTGCCAGGAGTCAGAAAAGCTTGCGAGACTTGAAATGCTGCATGGAGACCAGGGCTTCCCTAGCACCGGCGAGGGGACCTGGGCACATCGTTGGCCACCTCCCAGAGTGGCACTGAAATGAAGTTATAATCCTGTTGTGCCTTTAACTATCGGGCCTTTCATACACTGGACTTCAGACTTGCTGCACTCTCTGAGTCGTGCAGAAGGGAGACTCCCACCTACCACATCGGCTGTCTTTCCTACCCCCTCCTCCCGGCAGGACCCTGGATCCCTCATTCACAGCCCTTGGTTTCGCCTAGAGAATTGAGGCCCCAAACTGCACCTTCTACGTCAAATCCTCTGCAACGTTGCTTACATGTCTTCCTTTTATTCATTCCACTCACCTTCCACGGAAATCTGTTCATCGTCTTCATCCATGTACACCTTAATGCTGGGAAGAACCCACCTCCGGAAGCTGTCGTTACAAGTGTGTCTAAAAACAGTGCTGTCCCCACACCTGCCCCTGACTCAGCCCACAGGGCAAACATGTTATCTATTGTCGTTATTATTCCACTCAAACATAGTGGATACCCACTGTGTGCTTGGTGATCTGCTTGGTTCTGTCACGGAGACAAAGGATGGCAGACCCTTATCCCTTAAAGAGCTCAAGTCTCACCGGGGTGGGGAGTGACAGGTCGTGTGGGTCACGTTCATTTGCTCCTCTTTTTTTCTTTGTTCTTTAAACACAGGGGTAGCACCAAAGTCCTCTTGTTCTTTCCCTCTTGTTTCTCGTTCTTTGTGTTAACAAAAGATAATCAGACCCATGTCACTTCAGGGACTACTCTGGGCCTGGTAGTTATGGTTCTGCCCTACCTACTTTAGAGGATGTTTATTAGAATCAAAATCAACAGCAGACAATGGCTATGAAAAGCCCTTGGTAAACCATACAGCATTATATACATACTAGATAAAATGTAGAGTACTTGCAGATAACCCATATATTCTCCACTGACCTCAGAGAGTAAGTGCCTAGGTGAATACATCAGTTGTCCACAAGCGCCTTTAGAAAGTGTCTACAATGCATTTTTAAGAAAAAAGTGTCTAAAATGGGGGCACCTGGGTGGCTCAGTTGGTTGAGTGCCTGCCTTCGGCTCAGGTCCTGGGATCCAGCCCCGCAGTGGGCTCCCTGCTCAGTGGGGAGCCTTCTTCTCCCTCTCCCTCTGCCTTTTTCCCCTGCTTGTGTGTGCACACACCCACAAAAAAAAAGTCTAAAACCAAGTTCAACATCTCCCCCCAATCCACATGTTGTTTCATTTTTATATTCCATTGGAAATGGCATTCCTATCACTCAGTTACCCCAGCTAGAAGTTCATTTGTTTAACAAATTTTCATTGATCCAGGCTTGAAAGCTTAGAATCATCATTGATTACTGCCTTTCATCATTACTCCACATAAACCCCCTTTACCAGGTCCTGGCCTTGAAAACAGTTGTGCTCAAATATTATGTCTTCTCTGGTGCTTTCATGGTCCTCCTGATCAAAATCAATCTTCACCTCAGTGCTTCTGTAACACTTGATTTGTTCCATAAGAGTTTCATTGTACTTAATTGTATATCATTAATGTAAGACAGTGGGCATACTGTAAATGCTAAAAAAACCTGGATTTAGTGATGACAACATGTTGAAGGAACCTACAGGAAGGGGAGATGGACACCTGTGGGAACTGTCAGATGTAGGAGTCAGGAAGTTATGGATGGGTGCAAAAGGCGTCATCCCCGTTAGGGGCAATCAGGAGCAGAGGCAACGGAGATGAACATCCGTGTGCTATTTTTAGATAGTAATGAGGAGAGTTGTATCCTTTAAAGGACAGATTTTTTTTTCCAGCTTTATTGAGTTACAATTGACATATCACATTGGGTAAGTTTAAGGTGTACGGCCTGATGATTTGATATGTATATGTGGTGAGATGATTAGTACAATAAGGTTAACATCTCCATCACACGTAATTTGCTGACTGTGTGTGCTCACGTGTGTGATGAGAAATTTAAGATCTACTCTCTTAGTAACTTTCAAGTATATGATACAGTATTGTTAAGGGATAGAATTTTGGGTGATTTAACTTGCTTTGAATGGCACTATATTAAAAGCCATTCGTGAATAGGTCATTAAATGATTTTGCCAATGACCTTTTGCATTAACTTTGTACTTTGCAGAGGGTGTGTGTGATGCAGAAATTCTGGAGTCACAGAAATGACCACAGGAAATACCTAATCCAGTTCTCAAATTATATACATCAGACAACTGAGATCTAGATTTAAGAGATTTCCTGATTTGTTGGTAAACAATAAACTCTTGAAGGCAGGGTCCATGCGGTAGTCACTCTGTATTCTCCTGATGAACCTAACATACTCCCTTTCTGGTAGCACCTACAGCAAAGTTTTGGTGAACAAATGGAAAGGAAATTTTCATCTCCCACAACAAAATTACACATAAAGTTTCCATGCCCAGGATATGTTTGTGCCAGGTTCCATTCAGAATAGTTTATTGGGAGATTAGGTTAGGTGAGGCATAATAGTTAAAGTTGAGGGTTAGGGACGTCTAGGTGGCTCAGTTGGTTAAGTGTCAGACTTGGTTTTGGCTCCGGTCATGATGTCATAGATAGTGAGTTTGAGCCCCAGCGTGGGGCACGAATCTGCCTGAAGACTCTCCCCCTCTGCCCCTTCCCCCACTTGCACACACTATCTCTGTCTCTAAAATAAATAAATAAGTTTTTAAATTAATTAATTTTAAAAATAAGGTTGAGGGTTAGATACTACGTGGGTTTTGCAACTTAGCAATTTGATCACTATTTTCCTTGGAGTTTGTGCAATAATGAAACAATGCATATGACCTTGGTTCAGCCCCTCATTCGGGCAGCTTGTGTCTGTTGGGGCAGAGTGGCTACACCCCAACCACCAGCATGTCACAATGGTCTTGGCCAGAGGTATGGCTAGAGAAAGAAGAGCAAGGAAATTTGATCTCAGGATGCATGTGGTTATGTTGGTCAAGGGGGATGCTGCTCCCATTTGTTTGCATTTCGCCTCTTGGGCTGTTCATCCAAGTGCCAAGGCCATCACGGCTGCAAGAAATGCTCTAGCAGCCAAATTTACTGCAAAGAAGGAAGGAAATGTCGGGAAGATCGAAAGGCAGATTCTCGCTTGTTTCTGCTTGTTCTTACTGTTGTCCTTGTTTTTCTGTCTCTTAACGTAACCAATTCTATTTACTAGCCTCGAAAAGTATGGTGAAAGTGTGATGTTAACTAAGGTATACAACACCAAAAATGAAGATTGAAATAAGTGGATGCTTTGCTTTTATATTTTATTACCCTTTTCATTAAAAAAAAAAAAAAAAAAAAAAAACCTTCCTCAGTTGAATAATTCCAATTAAAATTCTTCATTGAGTCATTCAGTAATGCTGTTTGGAAGCTTTTATGCCTTTCATTGCTCCATAAGGAAATCAAGGCAAGATGTGGGACCATTCCATTTCATCTAATGTGGTGTCAGCCAGAGCCTTGCCATTCAAAACGGTATTATTTTGGAAGACCGTTATTAAGTACATACAGTTGAACCCAAACAAAATGTAATAAATGGGATCCAAGACTTCAAATGCGACATAAGAATTATTTTTTCTTTCGTGGGAGGGTTGACAGGAGGCAGGCCAGCTTGCCATCCGGGAGTTCTGAGGGTCTAGCTGTGCTGTCCAAACCCCTCCTGGGCTGGCTGTGGTTTGGCAGGAGCTGGTAGGGTTGTCCACCCAGCTGAAATATTGATAGTGATCCTTCTGGCTTCTGCAACTGGCTGGGACTTCCAGGGCAGTGGAGTAATTCCAGGAATCTACCACTTAGTTGGCAGCTCTTCTGTTGGCCTGACTTAGGGAGATTGGATGGGGAGAAGACTGGACATAAAGGAGCCAACATAGAGGGTGACCACGTCCCCAGCCTGCCTCACTTTCTCCTCCACTCCCCAAGCCAGAGGGTGAGAACTTTAGCAGCCCCTGTGAAGCCTCTGTGGAGGACAGGAGTCAATCTCAGATGGCATTGTATTTTTACTATGCACGTCTTTATAGTAGAAATAGAAATTTCCAACACTGCGAGAGCAATTAAGTGAATTACAGTAGAGACAAATAGCAGACTATAATGCAACTAATAAAAGTGGTATTTTCAGAGAATATAATGATATAACATAATCAGATGCTAATATAAGTGGAAAAAAATGAGATACAAAATTGTATATAAGTATGGTTTTAATATCATAAAATGTGAGTATATGTGTGTATATACATGTAAAAGACCAAAAGAAAATACATCATACTGTTGAGTGATATATATCAGGGGTGCAGTTTGGATGATGGATGGTTTTAAAAATATATTTCTGTGTTTTCTAAATGTTCTAAAATTCATTTGTGTTATGTTTATAGTAATTTTTTAAAAAATGCAACCATCTTCCCTGGTTAAATAAACGACACGGTAATAGCATTTAACACACTGGCCCATTCCTATAAGAGAACAGCCTTTTAAGTTATTCCTTGCTATTTATTATAGTTATGGTGTAATTTCGGCAGTGTTGAACTAAGTTTGTACTGGAACAGGCCATTTTCTGATATGTAGGGGGAAGAGAAGGCCACAGAGTCCCTAAGAAAAAGGAAGGCTACAAATATGAGGAAAATAGAAGTAATGTTTTTTCATCAATTAGGCATCATCTTCCCGATGCTTAGGGCCTATGGCTTTTTCTTTTCTTTTCTTTTTTTAGAAAAAGTTTGAGATCAGATTAAAAAAAAAAAAAAACAACTGAATCCAGGGGCACCTGGCTGGCTCAGTCGGTAGAGCATGCAATGCTTGATCTTGGGGTTATGAGTTCGAGCCCCATGTTGGGTGCAGAGATTACTTAAAAAGAAAACCTTAAAAAAAAAAAACTGAATCAGAAAGAAAACTATAAAATTAATATTAATGATAAACATTTTATTAACTGCCTGCAAAACATAACGTAGTTCGGTCAAGTTTATTCAATTTAGTCAAAAATGCCACTACATTTACAAGTAATTTGTGAATTAGCATTTATTTTACAAGTATACTAAATGATTGACTTAAAAAGGTAATAAATAGCCAATCAAAAATTAAATGTGAGTCATAGTCAAAAATTCTAAGAGGAAAATTGTAAAAATCTTTTCCAAAATATCTTACAGCAAGAGTATTGTATTAAATGTGAGTTATGCATTCCTTTTAATATGTTTGATACAATGAAGGGGTGGACTCCTAAAAACAAGAATGCCCAGCACTTAAGAGAGCTTTTCAAATGCTCTGAGAAGAAGGAGGGTCTACTCTTTGTTGATCAACAATGTCGATACAAATCTGTGTGACCTTCAGAAGCCAAGGCTGACTGAAAAGACTGGAGTATCAGATTTTAGCCTGAGCCCTTTTCCTGATTAAGAAAAAAAGTCCACAATGTCAAGAAGCAGGAAGCAAGGGGACCCCAGCTGTGTGGAGGCTGCTGAGGACCCTAAATGGGGAGACAGAAAGCCCTGCAAGGTGTTTGTGAATTTGCCCCAATCCCTTATGGCTGTGGCATGAGTTAAGATTGACTATCTTTGAGGCTGTTGGGATTTTCCTCAGTTATTTATTTTTCCATTAACACTTCAGAAAAATGCATTTATGCAACTACTCTTTATTGATTGCACCTACTGTGTGTCAGATGATGTGCTAGGTACCGCATATGATTTCTTCCCTCATAGAGTTTACGGTCTGAGAGGATACAGAGTAGACGTAAAGGGATAATCCTCTAATTACAGATTGTGACGAGGGTTCTGAAGGTAATAAACCTGGTTGGTGCGGGAATAGAAAATAGGCAGAGTGTCAGAGAAAATCTCTCCAAGGAAGAGATACATAAGCCTGCAAGATGAGAAGAAGTAAGCCATGTAAAGAATGGGGTGAAAAGTGGCTTGGAAAGAGGGGCCATCTGTGTGAGGAGTTCTGTTCTAGAAGCCAGAGGAAGCCTGTGTTGACAAAGAAGGCAGGGGTCAGGTCACTGAGACCCTGGCAAGAATTTGAATTTTATTCTAAGCGCAGTAGGAGCCCTTGGGAAGCTAATAACTTGTTTGTAAAAAGATCTCAGTGGCATCTATGAGAACAGAATGAAGACACATGAATGCCAAAATAGGGAGACAAATAAGAAAACTTCACAGGAAACCAGGTAAGAAATGATGGTGGCTTGGACTAAAGTCCTGACAATAAAGATAAAGAAAAAAATGGACAAATTCATCTACGAGGGGCGGTAGTGTCTTAAGGTGGATGGTATGAGTAGAGAAAGCACAAACTTGGCCTTGCTGCCCAAAGGAGTGCCTAGCGGAACATCTCAGTCACTCCTGCATCTGTGTTTTTAACATTCCTGCGATCAAGGGGCACTCTGGCTTAAGCCCCTGTTGCTCTTAATGAGAAGGCACCTAAAGAGCAATCTCACCCAAAGTCTGCTTTAATGGTGGTATTTTTAATTCTGAAACACACTATGTTCCATATTGAGGTTACACCAAGGAAAACCTAGAGAAATAATCGATGTGTATATTTGAAATACATCCAAAGGAATAGAGCCTGAGATCAGCATAAGGAAAAAGATCACGGCAGCCTTCGTGCTGCTGTGTCCCATAGTCAGAGATGGGATGCTTCCTGTGGTCTTTGCCACCCTTGAGAGCCAGCTGGAAGATACCAAACAAAAGCCGTCCTATGCTCGTAGCACCGAGTGTCCGAGTTGGTTAACCCCGTGCAGGTCCAGTCCATCCACCCAGGGGGAAGAACTGAAGTGGGAAAGAGGAACAAGGGGTCCTGGTGAGATTCCCTTTCCCATGCAGGCTCTTTCCACTACCCCCTCACTGCTCTCGGTTCCTGAAATGAGCTGTTTCCACCTCCCGCCGAAGCAGAAGCAGACCCAGAGCAATCAGTCAGGAGACGCCCTATCATGGCATCCCTCTGACCCAGCTGTGTTCTTCACACCCCTTCTCCCAAACCTGGGGAGCCCCGTTTCCACACCCCATTTTGACCCCAGAGAGCGATCTCGAAGTCTGCAAATCCACTGACCTTTCTCTGTCACCTGTACAGAGACTCCAGAATCCTACGTCTGAGTTTTTTCAGTCTTGAGTTTGGGTGCTTAGTATGTCAAGTTCTGGTTACTCTCAGTCATAATAATTTGGTGTCTATTTGCCACCTTATCGAGATCTGTCTTAGTCACTTTGTCAGGTCTCTTGAAGTCTTGAAAGGAGGGGAGTTGGACTTCATGGGTTGCTTAGACTCAGAGGAGCTCCTTTGAATTTCCCTTATGTATTTTTCGTGCCTGCTAACGTCCAAATGTTATACTGAAAGGAAGCTATAGATGCAATCATTGTTACATAAAATTCTAGGCCTGAATATTAAAGATAGGAGACTGTTGATCATTCATAATACTTATGCCCTGTGTTGGTGCTTTCATCTTAAATATGGCATGGTTCTAGAGAGTTGTCGGAAAACTCACTTTCAATAAGGAGCTCTGCTTTGCTTTTATTAATTTGGGCTTTTTCGGTTTTAGGTTTCATACTCAAATTTTAAGTAGGTCATAATAGTGATATTTTAAAACGTGATAAAATAGAACTCAGGGACTAATCTGAAGTCAGAAATAGCTTTATTATCATTTTTTTTCCTCACTCATTCATCACGTATGTGTGGAAATCCTAGAAGATTCTGGGCACAAAGATGAATAAGACACATTCCTTGCCCTTGAGGAACCCATAGTTTAGTGGAGAAGATAAACCCATGAGCCGATCATTTTCAATACTACGTGGTATATATGCTGTGGCAAGAGCGTCTGGGGAGCTGCAAGACCACTCTATCACCTGTGGGGGTGGAGGAGGGAAGGGAAAGGAGGTGGTCCTGAAATGATGGTGCTTGAGTTTAAAAAAAGGTTTATGCAGCATTTTTAAATTTCACTGTTGTATTTGTACAAAAAGTAGCTAAATACCAAAAGTTCAAACCAGAAGAAGGCCATGGACTAAAAAGGGAAAGTCCTGCCCTCCCACTTCCCTTCTACTCTCATTTGCATAAATGGGAATGTACTTTACATAGTGTTTTATGGCTTGCTTCCTTTCCACTTAACACTATGCCTTGGAGATCTTTCCACATTGGAGCAACAGGGACTGGTCTCATTATCACCAATCTCATGCACACAAAACTTGTCATTTTCTTAACCCATCTTGCACTTCATTTCGCTCTTAGCTCAGTTCTTAGGTGACTACCAGAGAACTTAATCGCACACTCAGTGAAGGTAGATTTTCCCTCTTCCTAGGAGTAAGTAGGATGGGGGCAGGTGGCTTCTGTGTTATGGCTTAGGGGTGAAGACCATTGAAGATTGTGGGTATCCTCATCTCCTGGGTTCCACCCAGATGACCTCATCACACTGTGGTCTCTTGTACTCAGGCCTCATGCTCTGGAAACTTCTCAGCCAGATTCCAGTTCCCTTCGGGTCTGTCCTTCCCCGCCCAGCTGCCTCTGCCTCACTAAGAGGATCCCAGGGACTTTGGGCTGCCCTGGCCCTTCTGCCTGGAACTTCAGGCAGTCCGTGCTACTCCGTGTCCTGGTCCTGCCCTGGTTCTTGGAGATGCAGCTTCCAGCCTCCTGGAACACACCGGATAATCCAGGCCTCGGTCTTTCTGATCTGGAACACCTACAGACCCACACCAGGGGTCCATTCTGCTGCTCTCTTACCCTGTTTAAAGATTTTTTTAAAGCAATTTCTACACCCAACATGGGCCTCGAACTTACAACTCTGAGATCAAGAGCTGCATGCTCCACCAACTAAGCTGCTAGACACCCCAAAGCCAAGAGTGTTTTTTCCCATCTCCTTCTAAAAGGCATGTGTTCATCACAAACTATTATTTAAGGATAAACTTTATACTCAAATCCTTTGGATACTTGGCCTTTGGCTACACAAAAACATTCTTACTTTTTTTTTTTTTAATTTTTAAAAGTTCAGCTCTTGCAAGCAAATGCCTTGGCTTTCAACACTACTACCTTCACTGTGGGTTTTGAGGAACTATTTTGGAAGGAAAAGCCAAGGATTTTAACTTTACAGGTGTTGCTTTTTGGCCTTTCTCTGTGGCAATTAGGTATGTGCATTGTCACTGCCCAGATACATATCAGATAGACATAATAGTGGTACCGATTGCGAATAGCTGTTGTGAGGATTAATATAAATTAAACCACATGTTAATGTATTGTATAATAATATATAATTACTATAAATTAAATGTAAATGTGTATTTATATGAAATACTTTATTTTTTCCTTTTTTTTTTAAGAGTTTATTTATTTATTTGAGAGAGAGAGAGACAGAAATAGTGACAGCATGAGTGGGGAGGAGAGGGAGAAGCAGGCTCTCCGCTGAGCAGGGAGCCTGATGTGGGGCTCGATCCCAGGACCCCGGGATCATGACCTGAGCTGAAGGCAGACGCTCAACCAACTGAGCCACCCAGATGCCCCTATACGAAATACTTTAATATAAATTAAATAAACACAAAGCACTTTTTACGGTGCCCAGCACGTAGTAAGTACTAGATAGATATTGCCCTTATTATTCTTCATTTAACAGGTATTTACTGAGCATCTCCTATGTGCCAGAGCCCGGATGAAGCACCGGAATAGAGAATAACACCAATTAACATACCTGTCCTCATGGAGCTCGCAGAGTAGGGAAATACAGAGTATGTTAAATGGGAAAATAACGAAGGAGAAGCATAAAGAACATGGGTTGGGGAAAAGCTCCCTGAGACATTTGAGAAGCAACCTGAGGAGGAAGGGAGCAAGCCAGGCACGTACCTGAAAGAAGAGTATGCAGAATGCCTGCAGGTGCTAAGGCTCTCACGCAGAAAGTTAAAAGAAATTACTGAGAATGAAAAGCCATGGGGTTATGTTCCAGAATATTATCCTACTACATGAGTATCTATAGAAGAACAGAAGAACTTTTTAACTACTCGGTGGTTCCATGGTGAGGCAGGGGTTGGCCAGCTCTTTCCTGAGGGCCAATTCTGGCCGCCACCTATTTCTGTAAATAAAGTTTTATGGCAACACAGCCATACCCATCATTTATGCGTCACCTCTAGCTGCTTCAGCCCACAGCGGGGTTGTATTCAGAGTTGAATAGCTGTGATGCAGACCATATGACCTGCAAAGCCTAAAATGAAATAATTACCACCTGGCTGACAAAAGTTTGCCAACTCTTGTTTTTTCTTTTTTAAGATTTTATTTATTTGAGAGAGGGACAGAGAGAGCATGAGCAGGGGGTGGGGAGGTCGAGGCTGGGGGAGGGGGCAGACGGAGAGGGAGAGGGACAAGAGGGACAAGCAGACTCCCACTGAGCGCGGAGCAGGTCACAGGGCTGGACACAGGTCTCGATCCCAGGACCCTGAGATCATGACCCAGGTGGAAGTCAGACACTTAACCGACTGAGCCACCCAGGTGCCCCAAGTTTGCCGACTCTTGGTATGCAGGTACTGTCACCTATTTTATTATTATTATTATTTTAGTACGCTCTATGCTCAATGCCGCGTGCGAATTCACAGCCCCGAGATTAAGAGTCTCATGCTCTACCCAGCACTGTCACTTGCTTAACATGTTCCCTACTGCTCAACAAGTTATGTAAATACTCTTTTGGTTGCAAGATTTACAAACTTGTTTTAAATTAGTTTTAGCAAAGTTAGGGAAATTACTGGTTTATTGAAGTGGAAGATTCAGGCATAGCTGGAACTAGAAACAGAATGATTGTTTCAGACATCAATGTTTCCATCTCTTGATGAGCCTGTGTGTGTGTGTGTGTTGGTTTCATCCTGACATGTGCCAGAGAAGATGGCCCCTGACAGCCCGTACTTTAACAACTACCCTGCCAAGATAGCTTCTTTGTACCAGTGTCCATCTATCAGTTCTAGAGCAAGTCTCAGATTGGCCCTGTTGGACTCAGCACCCACTTCTAGATCTATCATTGGGTCCAAGTGCTTGGCCAAATGGTGTGGTTGGCCAGGCCTCAGCCCTGTGCTCACCATTGTGCCCAGATAGAGGAAGGAGCCTGTATTAATCAGGGTTCTCCAGGGAAACAGAACCAATAGGAGACAGATATAAAGATAGATATAGATAGATAGATAGAGATAGAGATAGAGATAGAGAGAAAGAAGTTGATTATGAGGGATTGGCTCACAAGAGTATAGAGGCTGAGAAGCCTCATGACTGGCCCAGGAAAGCTGTTGTTCTAGTCTAAACCCAAAGGTTTGAGAACCAGGGGGCCACTGGTGTTAAGTCTCAGTACAGGCCAGAGACCTGAGAACCAGAAACACTGATGTCCAAGCATGGTTGTCGCAGCTCAAGCAGAGAGCAAATCTGCTCTTCCTCTGCCTTTTTGTTCTATTCAGGACCTCAGAGGATTGGATAATGCCCACCCACGTTGGTGAGGGGGGCTTTCTTTACTCAATCTACTGATTCAAATGCTAATCTCTTCCAGAAACACCCATACAGTCACTCTCAGAAATACTGTATTACCAGCTATCTGGGCATCCCTTAACCAAGTCAGGCTGACATAAAATGAACTTCATAAAGCTCTTTTGAGTGACAGCACCACCGGCACTAAGAGATGGAAAGAGGTGGTTTCCCAAAAGAATGAATGCTGAGCAGATTACAAAACAGCACATGTACTGCTGTTTGCAGTTTTTCATTATTAAAAATGTTTCATGGGGCGCCTGGCTGGCTCAGTCGGTGGAGCATGCGGCTCTTGATCTCAGGGTTGTGAGTTCGAGCCTCAAATTGGGTGTAGAGATTACTTAAAAAAATAAAATCTTAAAAAAAAAGTTTCAGGGGTGCCTGGGTGGCTCAGTTGGTTAAGCGCCTGACTCTTGATTTCGGCTCAGGTCATGATCTCAGGGTCCTGAGATTGAGTCCCGTGTTGGACTCTGCACTCAGTGGGGAGTCTGCTTGAGATTGTCTCTCTCCCTCTAACTCTGCCCCTCCCCCTCACTCACTCTCTCTCTCAAATAAAGAATAGATCTTTTTAAAAAAGTTTCAATGAACTGCTTTATATATATATATATATATATATCTGTTTCTACATATGTACTAGCATTTCTCTAAGATTGGTACCTACAGGTGGAATTGACAGATTATGGCAAACTGCTTTCCAAAAATGATTTACCAGTTTATCTTCTGACAGTTCATGAAATGCTCTTTTTCCCACATCCTCACCAACCCTGGATACTATCAGTCCTTTAAAATGTTGTCAATCTAATGAGCAAAATAGGACCTTTAAGTTTTGTTTTGTTTTGTTTTGTTGTTTTTAGTTTGCATTTCCCAATTAGAACTGGGGCAAGGCATCTTTTCATGTTTACTGACTGCTGTAGGTCAGGTCCTGGGAAGCAGATGCTGAGATGGAGATGTGGGTGCCTGTGTTTATTAAGGAGTGCTCTTCTGATTAACACCCATGGGGGAAGGGAAGGAAGTGGGATTAGGCAGAGGGAAAGTTGGGATGCTTGGCTAAGGCCTCAGCTGACTTCCTGGTTATCTCTGAAGCTAGGAGGGCCCTTGAGAGTTGTCCTGAGTTAGGGCATGGTGGCCAAGCCCTTATAACCCCTGCTTCCCACAGCCATTGGATGAGGGCTGCCCTAGGAAGATACATAACCTTTGGGTGAGGCGACTCTTCCAGCGAGGAGCATTCCCAGAGAGGGCCGACAGCCGAGGGCAGGCAGGCAGCAACACCCCAGCAGCTGGGGGAATAAATCCATCAGGACTGGAGCACAGCATAGTATGCAGTACACTAAGGATATTTATTAATTTGTGAATTGCCTGTTCATACATCGTCTTTCTGGTTCTTTAGTGATTTGTAGTGGTGCTTTATTCTGGGTATAATCCTTTATATATTATACATACTGCAAATATTTTATCTCAGTCTATTGCTGGTCTTCAACACTGTTAAGGGATCATTTATTTTAAAGATATATTACATTTTTTTAAGAGTTTATTTATTTGTGAGAGAGAGAGAGAGAGAGAGCACAAGCACAAGGAGCGGGCGCAGCAGAGGGAGAGGGAGAAGCAGGCTCCCTGCTGAGCAAGGAGCCCCACACTGGACTCCATCCCAGGACCCTGGGATCATGACCTGAGCTGAAGGCAGACGCTTAACCGACTGAGCCACCCAGGTGTCCCTCTTTATATTTCTAAATAGTCAAATTTGTCATTTCCCTTCTCTAAGAGTATAAAAATATTTTATATTTTTTGAATACTTCTATGCTTTTAAAAAAATGTCTATAGCTCTTAAATTCCTCTGGAGTTTATGTTTTGTTCATGGTAAGAAGTGATGTCCTAGCACCATGTATTCAAAGATTTTATTTATTTATTAGAGAAAGAGAGCACACAAGTAGGGAGGAACGGGGTGGGGGGAGAGGGAGAAAGAATCTGAAGCATCCTCGGGCTGAGCATGGAGCCCACATCGGGGCTCCATCTCAGGACTGTGAGATCATGACCTGAGCCGAAACCAAGAGTCTGACACTGGACCGACTAAGACACCCAGGCTCCCCAGCACCATGTATTTAATAGACTATTCTCTACCAACTGATGTAAAAAGACATGCATACCAGAATTTAAATTTTTACTTAAATGGGAATATGTCTTGACTCTGCAATTCCAGTTATCTTTTATCTAGTTTTCTCTTAATATTTTATTTTTAAAACACTGTATTTTTCTATTTTGGTATCAGGATGGTCAATCTTCCAATATGATGGAATTTTTTCACCATTTTTTTGGCTATACTTAAGCATTTTTTTTTAAAGTAGGCTCCACGCCCAACGTAGGGCTTGAACTCACAACACTGAGATTAAGAGTCTCATGCTCGGGGCGCCTGGGTGGCTCAGTCGTTGGGCGTCTGCCTTCAGTTCAGGTCATGATCCCAGAATTCTGGGATCGAGCCCCACATCAGGCTCCCTGCGCAGCGGGAAGCCTGCTTCTCCCTCTCCCACTCCCCCTGCTTCTGTTCCCTCTCTCGCTGTGTCTCTCTCTGTCAAATAAATAAAATCTTTAAAAAAAAAAAAAAAAAGAGTCTCATGCTCTACACACAGAGCCAGCCAGGCACCCCAAGCATTTTCTCTTTCTGATGAACTTGTCTTGTTGAATGCACCAAATTTACAGACTAAATTGAAATGTTACAACTTTACAACATTGAGACTTCTCATCTAAGAACATATATTTCTATTTTTTTAAGTTTTTATTACCTTCAGTAAAACTTTATAATTTCCTTCACATAGGCCTTATACATTTTCTTTTAAGATTCTGTTTATTTATTTGAGAGAGAGAGAGAGAGACTGAGAATGAGCAGGGGGAAGGACAGAGGGAGAAGCAGATTCCCGGCTGATCAGGGAGCGGTATGTGGGGCTCGATCCCAGGACCCCGAGATCATGACCTGAGCCGAAGGCAGATGCTTAACTGACTGAGCCACCAAGGCGCCCCGGCCTCATACATTTCTTGTTAGGTTTACTTCTTTTTTAAGTTTTTTTTTTTGTTTAAATTTTAATTTCAGGGTGTGCCTGGGTGGCTCAGTCTGTAGAGTTAAGTGTCTGCCTTCTGCTCAGGTCATTTAAAAATATCAGTAGTTAGGTTTACTTCTAAATACTTTTTTCCCTCCCCTTTGTCAATGGAATTTGTTTTCTTCCAATGATATTATACATGTAACAATCTGCTGGTTTGGTTACTACCGTTTTATTGTGTCTATGTTCATAAGTGAGATTGGTTTATAATGACAATCTTTTTTTTTTTCCCCCCCAGGGTCATCTGTTTTAATAAAAAAAAAATAAGGTTTGTGTTCTTAAAAGTTGTATTTATCTACAACCATAAGCAGGTGTCATCAACTAGATTCTACTTTTCTATGAAAGTCAACCTTGTGTCATTCATGAGCTCAGGGAGCAAGTCACATTCAAGGTCAATGAATGATTGAAGATTGTGTCTGCATCTTGAGAGCTTCATGCTGTAAGTAAGGTGCTCACGTTTCTAACCAAAGCATATTACTCTGTCAGGAAGAAACGGTATTTATATTAGCGCCTCACAGACCAGGTGCAAATCGTTAAGTCCTTGGCAGCCTGTGGGATCAACTTAAAAAAAAATTTAGTGTTTTTTGTTTGTTAATGTTTGCTTTTTATATTCCATCACTAAAAACCAAATATTTTTCACCAATCAGTTCAAATTCCTGTGGACTATGTTCTGTTTATAAACCCTTGATTGGCCTTCGTTGCATTTTTTGCTGCTTTGAACCACCAAAGTATATGTCCTTAAAATGCCCTGTGTGAAAGACTCCCTGGCCCCAACCCTTCCCCAAGTGACATACTAGGTAACTACTGAGCAAGCTTCTCACAGAGCAGACTAGAACTGGGTGGAGTGGGGCGGGGGGATGGGAGTTCTACTACAAGCATCTGTTTGAGGGAATCAGAGAGCTCAAAGTTGTGAAATATTTCTAATTTAAGATGGAAGACAAGATGGAAATCCTTGGAAGTAGGGTGCTTTTCCTCGAGGGACCTTTACAAATTCCCAAACAGGTGACTGAAAGACTGAGTAGTTCTTTTTAGGCTTTTGTGGTTAGGGGTCAAATTTAGAGTAGCAGGCTCTCAATGCTAGTCACCCTGGTACATCCTCTTATCTTCTAACTGGCACTCAAGATGACCCTACCCAGAATTAAAGGGGAACTGGAACTGGAAATAAATAAATGTTTATTTATTTATTCATTTGCTTTTATTGAAGAATAGTTGACACCCAATGTTATGTTAGTTACCCAGAATTAAAGGGGAACTGGAAGCAGAGAGGCCTCATTTAGACTCTAGCCCGTCTACTAGTCATTTAAGTGGCTGTAGGGGCTCCTGATATTAGAACTATCAAATATAGAATTAAAAAACAATGCTTACTGGGGCGCCTGGGTGGCTCAGTCAGTTAAGTGCCCAACTCTTGATTTTGGCTCAGGTCATGATCTCAGGGTCCTGGGATTGAGCCCCGTATTGGGCTCCCTGCTCAGCACCAAGTCGGCTTGTCCCTCTCCCTCTGCTCCCCTCCCCCCATCTCTCTCTCTCAAAATAAATAAATAAATGTTACATGGTTTTGGTAACAAACTGGGCTTTTTTTCATAAGTTTACATGTTTTTCTATCATATTTAAATAAAATATGATTCACATGATCCCTAAAGGTATAGCAGAAACCATTCATAAACCTCTCTCGGCACAGCGGCTATTACAGGGTTTTTTTGGGGGGGGGTAGAGAGCTACCTGTTCAGTTTTCTAACTTCTTGACTCAATTTTGATAATACACGTGTTTCTAGAAAATTAACCTCTTAGGTTTTATATCTTATTAATATAAATTTCTGCATGGTATCCTCAGGAAATTAATAACTTTTATACCCGTAGTTATATATAATTTCAAGATGTGTTTTGTTTTTTTCCCTGATCCTGTTTGACAAAATTCTAGCTCTTTATTCTTCCTTCCAAAAAAGTTTTACTGGTTTTATGGATTATATCACTTCTTCTGTTTTTTTTTTTTTTAAAATACATTTTCACCTTTTAAATTTCGTAATTCCTTTCTGTGGATTATTTTATTCTTTTTCTGTATTCTTGAATTGAATGGTTCAATATTTTATTTATTTATAATTTTCCTTATTTTCTAATATATGCCTTTAAATAAGTCAATTCACTTTTCTCTGGTTATCAGTCTGCTCATGTCTCCTGGTTTTAATGTTTTCTCATTTTTGCTCTTTTCTATTTTTTTTTGTTTTACAATTTTTTTTTTTTTTTTGGAAGTAGGCTCCACATGTGGCGCCTGGGTGGCTCAGTTGGTTAAGCATCTCCCTTCATCTCAGGTCATGATCTCAGGGTCCTGGGATCAAGCCCCACATTGGGCTCCCTGCTCAGCGGGGAGCCTCCTTCTCCCTCTGCTCCTTCCCCTTGCTTGCGCACTCTCTCTTTCTCAAATAAATAAAATCTTAAAAAAAAATAAAGTAGTCTCCACGCCCAACATGAGGATTCAACTCATGACCCTGAGATCAAGAGTCGCATGCTCAACTGACTGAGCCAGCCAGGCGCCCCTTTTGCTTTCTTAAATAGTTTGTAATTTTATTTTAAATGTCCTTTTGAACCTAACAGTTACTTGGAAATGAAGGGCAAAATGCAACAAAAAATATTTTTAGTCAATAGCTCAGCCAAAAAGAAAAAGAAATCTCCAGAGGCCAGAAATAAAGAATGAAATGATTTAAGTGAGAATGATGTCATGTTTGCCATGTTTCCCACAGCTGACAGGAAAAAGGCCTGAGGGGCGGTCTGCTAAGGTTTTTAAAGCCTAGGCATCATGACCTTGGGTCTGTACAGGTTTGAAAGCTGGAACTGAGCTATGTGGGGAAAGCCTCACCTCAGAAGTCTGGCCTGCCCATGAAAACAATAATAGAAAGAAGTCTGCACACTTACCTGGCAAAGGGGCAAAGAAGTTTTCCGTTCATCTAGGTGAGGGGCCAGGCAGTCTACTTTGGGCAGATCTGCTACCACCATGGGAAAACGTAAGCATTTTAAAGATTTTTTTTTTTTTTTTTTTTTTTTTATTTATTTATCTGAGAGAGAGAATGGGAGACAGAGAGCATGAGAGGGGGAGGATCAGAGGGAGAAGCAGACTCCCCGCCGAGCAGGGAGTCCGATGCGGGACTCGATCCCGGGACTCCAGGATCATGACCTGAGCCGAAGGCAGTTGCTTAACCAACTGAGCCACCCAGGCGCCCCTAAACGTAAGCATTTTAGCCAGACTTTGTTTCCTCTTCTGCTGTAACAAATTACAGTAAATTTGACAGAACACTGCAGAATGCCAGGGGCCTGCCTCTCTCATCTTAGATCAAGTGAGAGGTCCCTCCAAGAGAACTTGGCATGGGAATTTGGGGGAGGCAACAAATGAATGGCTTAAAACAGAATTTGTTCTTTTACAGTTCTGGAGGTCAGAAGTCTGGAATGGGTTTCATCAGGCTAAACTCAAGGTGTTAACACAGCTGTGTGTTTGGAACTTTATATTTTGGCATTCTTTGAGACCTGCACTTATGGGACGTTCTTCTAGAGAGGATTCTAGCTTGGGTTTTTTGCCATACAAATAGTGTGAATTGGGCTCCCGGAGCTGGGTGAGTGTCTACTGGGCTACAAATGCTCAGGAGACTTTTCCACCCTCTCTTTTGAAAATTATTTATTTATTTATTCATTTGCTTTTATTGAAGAATAGTTGACACCCAATGTTATGTTAGTTTCAGATGTACAACACAATGATTTGATCAAACCTCTCTTGTTACTCTATCCAGAGCCAAGGCCAAAACGGGCAAGTGTTCTTTTTCGAGGTATATCGTTTCTAGTTCACCCACTTATGATGTCATCTTTAGGGGAAGGTCCTGGTTTTTGTGGGCAACCCCTAGTTTGACCCTTTATTCTGTTGGCCTTCAGATCCTGGGCCATCAGGGACCTGCAGATGCTCTCAGGTTAAACGCTAGTTTGAGTGAATGTAAAATCATGCTGTCTAGCATTTTGTGGCCTCTCATTGTTTTCTCTCACTCTCTCGACTACAGAGAAACATCCTTTTGAAATATATTATTTCGTGGGGTGCCTGGGTAGCTCAGTGGGTTAAGTGGCAGCTTTTGGTTTCGGCTCAGGTCACGATCTCAGGGTCGTGAGATGGAGTTCCACATCAGGCTACCCACGGGATGTGGAGCCCTCCTAAGATTTTCTCTCTCCCTCTGCCACTCCTTCCTCAAAAAATAGTTTGAAATATATGATTTCTCATTTCTATCTATCATTTAAAAATTGTTCTGTACCTGGATGGTTATACCATATTTACCAAATTGTTGGAAACAGAAGTCAGGAGACAATATTTTAAAGGATAATAATTGAGAATTTTTTTAGAAGCTTATAAAGGCTCTAATTTAAGCGGATACCTAGTCTAGAGCAGGATAAATTAAAATATCAGCAGCTAATCACCATTATTGTAAACTGTATAATGTCAAAAACAAAGAAAAATATAAAAGCTAGATAAAGAAGTCACCTAAAAAGAATGACAGTTAGGGGCTCCTGACTGGCTCAGTCAGAGCATGCGACTCTTGATCTTAGGGTCATGAGTTCGAGCCCCACATTAGGTACAGAGATTACTTTAAAAAATGATAAAGAATGACAGTTAAACTGATAGCATGTCTCTCATTTGCAATATGAGTTGTCATGTGACAATGGATTATGGAGGGAAAGTAACTATCAACCTAGGAATGTGTTCCGAACTAAACTATACCGTATCTCTTCCATCAGATTGGCACAGATTTTAAAAAATTTAACTATACAAAGTATTGGCTGAGATGTGAGGTAATCAAATCTTAGCCCTGTTGGTGGAGTGTAAATTGGTGCAACTTAGCACAGTTTGGCAATAACTGGTGAAACTGACGATGTATATTCCTTGTGACTCAGCAATCTTACTTCTCTGGGAAATGCTTCTACATATATCTACAAAAATGTATACAAAGGTGCACTCCACAGAATGATTGCAATGGCAAAAAATTAGGAACAACCTAAATATTCATGAGTAAGAGAATGGATACTGAACTTAAGACTTCCCAGCGGCTAAAATGAATGAACTTGGTGTTAAATGGATACATTGTATGTCAAACATATCTCAGTGAAGCTGGTAAAAATAAATGGATATGGCTTGGCTACTTTATTTATTTTTAAAGATTTTATTTATTTATTTGACAGAGAGAGAGAGAACACAAGCAGATGGAGTGGCAGGCAGAGGGAGAGGGAGAAGCAGATTCCCCACTGAGCAGAGAGCCCAACTCGGGGCTGTGGGATCATGACCTGAGCCGAAAGCAGACGCTTAACCCACTGAGCCACCCAGGCGCCCCTTGGCTACTTTATTTTGAATTCAAAAAATATCACAGGAAGAGACACATTTATATAAATTAAGAACAGCAGACGTAGAACAAAGCTTTCTGCCCTCCCCCTATGTGGCTAAAAGCAGGACATCACATTTCCATTTGTAAAGATGTGGGTCTCTCCAGTACCAGAGAAGGAAAATTGCTGTTGTTGCTGGTGGTGGTGGTTTATTTTATTTAAATTTTTTTTCAGTTTTATTGGAATATAATTGACATATAACATTGTGTTAGTTTAGGGTATTCAAGGTAATAAGTTGAGATATATATATTGCAAAATGATTACCACAAGTTTAGTTACCACATAGTTGCAAACTTTTTTTTCTTATGATGAGAACTTTTTAAAAATTCACTCATAGCAACTTTCAAATACACAATAGAGTATTGTTAAGTATAATCACCAATGCTGTACAGAGAACAACTCTTACTCACTGGGACTCATTCCCAGAGGAGACTCCAGACTCTTAGCCAGAGAAAGGATTCTGCATGACAAATCTTACTCAACAGCCCTTATCTTCCAGTATTTTCCTCATATATTTACCTTCCCACAGCTTACCACCCCTAAGAGCCCAAATCCCTATTCCTTTGTCTTGTCACTTCTCTACAAATGTATAGTTCTTTGTTAAGATGTTGTATAAGCCCCCAGTTCTAACTCAATTTGAGTTACTCATCACTGAGTTTCTACCAAGCATGTTAATAAACTCTGTTTTTCTCTTGTTAATCTGTCTTTTGTCAGTTTAATGTTCAGACCCCCAGCCACAGAACCTAGGAGGGAAGAGGAAAAGGTTTTTTTCCTCCCTTACAATGTATATATTAAAAATACATAAAACAACCCCATATATTATTTATGGAAACATCTATATGTAATAAAAGTATAAAAAACAGGGTGGCAGGGCACCTGGGTGGCTCAGTTGGAGTTAAGTGTCTGCCTTCAGCTCAGGTCATGATCTCAGGGTCCTGGGATGGAGCCCTGAGCCCAGTGGGCTCCCTGCTCAACAGGGAGTCTGCTTCTCCTTCTCCCTCTCCTGAGCACGTGCGCTCTCTCTCTCTCTCAAAAAAATAGATAAAATCTTAAAAAAAATAGGGTGGGAAATTCACATTTTAGTAAGGATAGTTGTTACCTTCAGGGAAGGACAGAGGTAAATGGGATAAGAAAGCGTTGCTGTATCTCTCACATTTTATTTCTCAAAAACAAAAAGGTCTAAACAAACATTAAGGCAAGTTAGCCATTAAACAGTCTCATTGGCAGGTACATGCCGTTGAATTGTACTTTTTATTTGGAAATAATATGTACACAAGAGGATAAATAAGACTAATGCGCTTTTCCTAATATTTGGTGTAGATTTTTTTCTTTCTTTTTCTTCCCTTAATTTTATTTTTAAGTGATCTCTATACCTAACGTGGGCCTCAAACTCACAACCCCAAGATCAAGAGTCGCATGCTCCACTGACTGAGCCAGCCAGGTGACCCTGGTACAGATTTTCTTAAAATATAACTCTTCAATTAAGTTTATTGATTATGTAAGTTTAATTCTCTACATTTTTACTTATTTTTAATCTATTTACTTCTAAGGTGTTTTGTCAAATTTTCTTTTATATTAAAGCAGTTCTTACATGTTTTGAAGTTACAACATTAGGTGGATAAAGGTTAATGACTTTGCATATTTCTGGTAAAAATCATATTTATCAATTTGAAATATCTTCCTTTATTTTTTAAATACTTTTTCTTTTTCTAATTTTAATTACTTTTCGGTTAGCACACTGTTTTTTGTCCCTTCCTTCCTTTCCTTTTTTTTTTTAATTTGAATAAAGTCGATGTCCCTTCATTTTTAAACCATGTCATTTTTGTAACTCTTGCTAATAGCATTGCTGGATTTGCTCTCTGCTTGCCATTCAAATATACTTAGGTATACACTGCTACATAAGGAAGCACTCCCAAACTCAAAACAACTACCTTTTTATCTGCTTCCTATTTCAGTGGGTCAGCACTTTGGGCTGGGTTCAGCTGGGGGGTTCTTCTGCTGCTTCTGCCTGGGACATCTGACGCAGGTGTGATTATTCGGTGGCTCAACTGAGACCTCAGTCACATGTGTGGCTGTTGGTGCTGACTCTCAGCTGGACCTCTCTCTGCACATGGTCTCCAGTTCTCAAGGAGGGTCACGTGGGCCTCTTCAGCCATAGCTCTTTACCAAGAGGGTGAGATAGTGGAAGCAGCAAAGCATCGTGCGTCCTGAGCTCAGAAGACCCATGACATCCCTTCTTCATCATTGTGCTGGTCAAAGCAAGTCACGAGGCCAGCCTGGATTTGGAGGGTGGAGAAGGAAACGCCACCACTTGATGGGGGAAATGGCAAAGTATCATTGTAATGGGTCAGGTGGACAGGGTGTGAGAAATTATTTCAACATCCCTGCAGGCAATCTACCCTAATGTCAGACTGATCAGGTATGTGCTTTGTTTGTTTTTTTTTGGTTCTAGTGGTTTGGAAATTATCTCTACTCTTGAAATGTCATAATTAAAATTGTAACCTATACATTCGATCCATTTACTCTATCCATATCTTTTCTTTATTTTATTTTATTTTTTTAAAGTAAGCTTTATGCCCAACATGGGGCTCAAACTCACAACCCCAAGATCAAGAGTCGCATGCGCTACTGACTGAGCTAGCCAGGGGCCCCCATCCACATCCTCTCTTAACCTTACCCACCATACTCTTCCCTGTGAGGCTGATCTGTATGGACCTCAGCTGGGGGCTTCCTTGCCCTCTGACTTATGATGGTGTTTGGCAAGTGGGGAGCCTTAGCAGGAGATCAGAGGAAAGGAAGGCAGTGAGGCTGGAGTATTGATTCCCCAGCTCCCTCCCTTTGTAAGTGATCATTCATGTTCCCCAGAGATGCTGGTTCTGCTTGTAGGAACTTACATACGGGGACTGTGGGAAGGGACAAAATGCTTCTGTGTGAAGTGTACCAGCAGCTTGCCATGTAGGTGTGGTGTTTCCCTGTTGCCAGTGAGTGTTACCATTTAGCTTGGGGTGCTACTTTTCTCTGAAGCCCAACACACACATTCTCTGCTCGAACCTGAGTTTAAGGCAACGTTGCCCATTGCAAAGCAAAAAAGAAGAGGACAAGGGAGGAGTTTCATTGTAAGGACTGTCCCTAATGCCATGCCTCAATTAATCATCCTCATGGTCACCTCAGGGCTCCCATCCATTTGGTCTTTGTGTTCATCGCCTCTGAACTTGATGTGCTTCAGGAATACTCCCATGTATGACATCATGCCCACTCACCTTGAAAGGTCTGCCTTCTCATCTATAGGGACCACTATAGTGCATCTTGTCAATATAGGACACTTTGAAAAAATTTAATCCAGGCTCAAAGCTTATGTTTACCCAGTGCTGTTGGTCTATCTCCATAAATTTTGTTGCTAAGTTGACTATTTTAGGAAAATGTGCAAGAGTGCCACCCTTAAACATTTTATTATAAATGTGGCTATTTTTCTTGACTCAGAGGGTACAATACCATGAAAACTGCTTGTCCAGTTAAGTGATGATTCTGGATAAGAATTAGACAATTGCTGGGGCGCCTGGGTGGCTCAGTTGTTAAGCATCTGCCTTCGGCTCAGGTCATGATCCCAGGGTCCTGGGATTGAGCCCCGCACCAGGAGGGGAAGCCTGCTTCTCCTTCTCCTACTCCCCCTGCTTTTGTTCCTGCTCTTGCTATCTCTCTTTCTGTCAAATAAATAAATAAAATCTTAAAAAAAAAAAGAAGAATTAGACAATTGTTGGGGTGCTGGCTAGCTCAGTTGATGGAGCATGTGACTCGATCTCAGGGTTGTGAGTTTGAACCCCACGTTTGGTGTAGAGACTACTAAAAAAAAATCTTAAAAAAAAAGAGACAATTATTCAACTAAATTGCACAGATAGCCAGGAATTTTGCACTGTTGCTTTTGTGACTTAACAGATGTATGGCCCTCAGTGGTAAATACAGGATGAGAGTTCAATATGGAAAATCATTCCAAATGGAAGGTGTGATTTGGTACAGATAGATATCCTACAATTAAATTCTTGCAAATGCACATTTTGCATTACCTTGATAATGTTTACGTTGTTCAAAACAACTGAAAATCACTGACTTTCATGGGTTCCTCAAAAGTAAGTCTTTGAAATTACAAGAAATGTATATATATATTGGTCTCTGCCCTTAGTTCCTAACACAGGGCTCCTGAGACCCTTGTAAATAGGGGTTCCAGGAGAATCTTTTGTTCCAATGCTTATTCTTTGACCCCAGTTCCTGGAACAGGGGACCTAAAATTCCTATAATTTCCTAAAGGATAAGAGCACTAGGAATACCTTTTTTTCTAATATTTGGTCTTTAACCCTGGTTCCTGGTCTTCATAGCATTCCTAAATCCCTTGGTATTTCCTGGGTGATAGCAGTGTCTCTTGTTCTAATGAGGTGACTCTTGGTGGGCTCCTGGATGGGGGCTGGTCACCAGAAAGCCAAACCATGATCACAAGCTTGGAATCTTCAGCCCCACCCCCCATTCTCTACAGAGGGAAGAAGGGCTGGAAATGGAGTTAATAATTGATCATGCCTACGTGATGAAGCCTTCTAAAAACCCCAATAGTATGGGGCTCAGAGAACTTCTAGGTTAGTGAACACATCTCTGTGCCAGGAGGGTAATGCACCCCAACTCCTCAGGGACAGAAGCTCCTATGCTTGGGACTCTCCCAGACCTTGCCCTATGTAGCTCTGTATCCTTCACCATATCCTTTAATAAACTGGTAAATGTAGGAGGGCATTTCCTTGAGTTCTGTGAGCTGTTCTAACAAATAATCAAATCCAATGAGGAGAAGGCCATGGGAACCTCCAATCTGTAGTCAAGTCAGACAGAAGTTGTGGGTAACCTGGGGACCTACCACTTGTGAATGGAAAATAAAATGGGGCCAGTCTCATGGGACTGAGCCCTAACTCTATGGGATCTGACACTATCTATATGGAATTGAGTTAAATTGTAAAACAACCAGCTGGTGTCATAGAATTGCTTGGTGCGACCACACATAGTCAGAGGTGTTGTGAGTATAATAGTAGTGTGTGAGAGTAAAGGAGAACCACAGGAGGAAGACTCAGTTTTGCCTGAACAAAGCCCCATAAAAAGATAAATGGAATACACAGAGATTTTAGAAAACTCAAAGTAACAGTAAGGAAAAACTCCATATTCTATTATAATTTTAAGGCAATGAAAAGTAAAGTTTAGTCATACCCAATGTAGTAACATATCCTCCCACAGCTAAGGAAACATCCCCTTTGACTTCTTCACAACCCACTGGCTGTAGCCTACATGGTCTAGAATGTTTAGTTATGATAGCAATTAATATACCAAAATCCAAATCAGCTTTTAATAATCTGTTAGAACTATCTAACTATCATCTTTTGGGTGATCTGGAACAGTTATAAAGTAGTAATTAGAACACAGCTGGTATGCAAGCTATTTAGATTTTTTTTTTGTCTACAATACTTATATTAAAAATATGACCTTTGAGAAAATTGTGAGACTCCTTCAGGTGCTTCAGTTCCTTATATCAGATAAGAAAAATTATATTCTTTTCTTTCCCATTTAGTCTTGTTTAGCAAACATTCCTACATCTCTGATTTTTTTGTTCTCTCTCCCTGTATCAGTTAGCTTTTGCTGTGTAACAAACCACCCCACAACTTAGTGGCTTCAAAAAGCAATAATTTCTTTAGCCCACAAGTCTGTGGATAAACATTTTGGATTAAGCTCAGCTCATGCAGTTCTGCTGGTCTTGATTGGGCTCCTTCGTGGATCTGTGGTCAACTTCTAGGTACACTAGGAGCTAGTTATTTTTTGCGGCTCAGCTGGGATGGCTCATCTCTTGCTGGGACCACATCACTTGGCCTCATTATCCAGTAAAATATCCAGGCCTTTCCACATGGTGGTGGAAGAGTCCCCATGAGCTGCCAGAGAGCAGACCCTAATGCACAAGCGCTTTTCAAGTTTCTCCTTAAGTTAGGTTTGCTAATGTTACAACAGCCAAAGCAAGTCACATGGCCAAGCCCAGACTCAAGGAGTGGAGAAATAGACTCCACCTCCCAATGAGAGAATCCGCAAAGTCATTTTGCAAGAATGTGGATACAGGAAGGGAAAGAATTTGTGGCTATTTTCACAATCTATCCATTCCTTAAAAGACTAACATGACATTGATGTGAGTACTATTTACCATAATGAAACACCATGTTCTCATGAACGTTTTCATTGTGAAATGAAATGTGTTACGTTATCAGAATCTGGTTGAATGTAAATATTGAAATGTTTTCTAATGAACTCCTTTGAAATACAAATAACAATGTAATCTTTTACTGATGTGCCTTGTTAAAACAAATAAACAACACAACAACCTCAAAATGACATACAAATATTAACATTATAAAAGATTTCTTTATTTAAAAAGTTATTCTTGGATAATGTTATCCTATTAGATTAAAACAACATTCAGTTTATTTATTCATTTATACGTTACTGTAAATATTTATGTGGTATGGTGGGAAAAGCAGGAGGTAGAAGACTTGGGAGCTAATCTCAATTTTGCCTCTAATCCTTTGCAATCTTAGGCAAATCACTTAATCTCTCGAAGGCTCAGTTTCTTCACTTATACAATAGATGGTCTGGAAAACGAAATTCCTGCTTCATTTCAGCAATAATATTATGGATTCTCTTTTCAGGAACACACTTATAGTAAAAACAAAAATCAAACCCAAGTATATGTAAGAATAGAAATATCAGTCTTTAGCTAGAGTCTCAATCATTGGAAATTTTTGAAAAAATTACCTTAATGTAGTTGCCTGGTTATAGGTAGTAGTCAGGCTATTTTTCTTTTACTACATACCCTATGTAGTTATATTTCAATTCTATATTAAAAATATAATAAAATGAAATAACGGATCTGAAAGCCTTTTAATAAAACAATTTTAAAAAGCCTTTAAAAATTGCTGAACAGAGGTGCCTGGGTGGCTCAGCTGGTTCAGCATCTGACTCTTGATTTTGGCTCAGGTCATGATCTCAGGATTATGAGATGGAGCCCCCGCATCGGGCTCTGTGCTGGGCGTGGAGCCTACTTAAGATTCTCCCTCTCTCTCGCCCTCCGCTATACTCTCTCTCTCTTTCTCTAAAATAAAATTGCTAAACAATTACACTTACGATTAGCTCAACATTAGAAAACTGGAGGAAGACATGAGCATCATTAACACCTGGTACATTTAGCAATTCTTATTTAATATTTCATTTGTTTTCATCATTTTTATAACTTGATTGTACTGTAATTCTCTGAAAAGATAGAACTCAGAGAAAATTCTATACATTTTTCAGTTGATAGCTCAGTAGTCAACATTTACTTAACAAACAGATGGATTTGTACCAGGTTTGGCGGTAGCCTTTTCACTTGGAGGTAGAGCTCTAATGTGCCTTACTTGCTTTATTGAAGTCTTGCTTTTTAAAATTATTTATTTATTTATTTTTAAAGATTTAGTTATTTTGGAGAGAAAGAGAGCATGAGAGCAGGGGAAGGGGCAGAGAGGGAGAGGGAGAATCTCAAGCAGATTCTACACTGAGCATGGAGCCTGACATGGGGCTTGATCTCACAACCCTGAGATCCTGACCTGAGCCGAAATCAAGAGTTGGATGTCCAACTGATTGAGCCACCCGGGCGCCCCAAATAGTCTTGCTTTTTTTATTTAAAAAATTGTTCTTAGGGGTATTTTGACACAATGATATTTAATTGAAGTTAGGTGGAATCTGGGAATAAATCATACTTAAGCTATCCTAGCATTTTCTGCTGCTATGAGTGGCAATGAAAATTATCAAAATAACGAATTTCACATGTGCATATTGATGAGAGGCCAAACAGCACAGGGAGATGGTGACAGGAATTTGAACAGGGCTTGTGTAATCATTCAAAGTAGAAGTGCGCTCACAAAACAGACAACAGGCGGATTGCGGCGCTTGTAAGTCATCTTCTTGCAACTTACACAATCTTCAGTTTAAGACTTTTCAAATATATACATCAGTGGAAACAATCTTTTGAGGAAAAAAAGCACTTGTGACATTAACTGCACATGTCTTTTTGAGATGAGTCTTTCTTCTGCCTAAACTTCTTGACCTCTCAGCTGTGTTCGGTGCTATTTGGCCACTTCCTCCTTCTAGAAGCTCTTTCCTCCTTTAACTTCGGAGACTGGCTGCTTCTTACTTCTGCTTTCATGTCTCTGAGCACTCCTTACCTCGCTTGTTCCTCCTGCCTATTAAATAATTATTGTCCTTTGGATTCCATCCTCAGCCTTCCCTTCATGACCTGCCCACTCTCACTTACTTCTATGGCAGAAGTCACTACCACATCTATATTGTTAACTCCCAATTTCCTTCTCTAATCCTGAGCTCTGTCCCAAGAGTTAGATTCATGGATGTCCTTTGGGCACCTTGAACTCAACAAGTCTACAATGGAACCCATTATTTTTCCCCAATAATCTTTCGTTTTTCCTGTGTGTGCTGCTCAGTTAACAAGAAGACCCCATGCGAGTCTTTTTTTTTAATTGATTAATTTTTAAAAAAGTAATCTCTATACCCAACATGGGGCTTGAACTCAAGACCCCGAGGTTAAGAGTTGCATGTTCTTGAGCCAGCCAGGCACCCCCAGTGTGAGTCTTTATATGTCAAGTGTAAATCTATTTTCCAGCCCCCAGTGGCTCCCCCTGCAGTTCTTTCTTTGCCATAACATCCCAAAGAAGTGATAATACTCTATCACTTGGGTGTTTTGCTGTGGACAGGACTCAATATCCTCTGGCTACCTCCCCCAAATAAGCAACAGGTTGCTTTTTTGAAAGCATTTTATTAGGAGACAGAAAGTATATTCTAAAAATAACATAATGGAAAGTGAAATAATTCATTAAACAAATATTTTTTGAGTCCCTACTCTGTGCTGGGTGCTGGGAATACTATGGTGTGCACAGATGGACGTTGGCTTTTTATTGACCCCTGGGTCTGGGAATAAGGGATGGGTGGAGGGGGCGGAATAGAGCGTAAGCAAACAGTCACACAAATACATGGGAAATCCCGACTGTGGCCAGTGCAACGAAGAAGTGGCTCCTAATGCGGTCATAATAGTGTGATTGAATCCAGGCGGGGAGCCCGTAAAAGGCTTCCCGGGAGGAAGCTTATCTGGAGTAATATCTAAAAGATAATGTGGTAGATTGATTATAACATTGTCCTAATTATTTCTATCCCTTTAAGGCGACTTGGCAACTCCTCCCCTCAGGAGAATCTATTCATGACTCTTTTCATCTGGGCTGACTTTGTGACTTACCTTGGCCAATAGAATGTGGAAGAAATAATGAGGGGTGACTTCTGAACTTAGGCCTTAAGAGGCTTTGTGCATGACCATTCACACTCTGAAAACTCCGACAGTGCTGTACAAATAAGCTGGGCGAAGCTGCTGCATGATAAAAGACACATGGCCCAGTCCTCCCTGACCCCATAACTAACAACCAGCTAACTGCCAGACCTGTGAGTGAGGCCATCCAAGACCAGCCAGGCCCCAGCTGACCTGTTAAGCAAGCACAGAGCCATGAACAAGCCAGCTGAGATCAGCCAAGCCTGGCCCAGAGCAGCTGAACCATCCTGCTGACTCAGCTCTCTGAGCCATAATTGGTGTTTGTTGTTTTAAAAGACTGAGTTTTGACATATTTATTAGCTGTCACAGCTCACTAATACAGATGAGTAGGGATTAAGTAGGCAAAGAATTTTACAGATAGAGAGGACAGCGTGTGCAAACCCTGTGTGAGGACAGAGCATGGCAGTTTCCCAGGACTGCAAGGAGTCCCCTGTGGGTGGATCGTAACCAGCTGGGGGGGGCACCTTGTGAGCTGGGTCTGAGTGGGGAGGGGCAGAGCCATGCAGAAACTGGGAGACCGTGTTAAAGACTTGAGTCTTGCTTCTAAGAGCAATGGGATTGCATACATAGGTTTTAAGCAGGAAGGATGCACAACTAGAATTGGGTTTTGGAATTTGGGTGAAGTTTGAAGAACAGTTTTGGAGTGGGGGGACAGAATAGAAACAGGGGAGTGTTGCAGTAGTCAGGAAAGAGACCAAACAGTGTAGAACAGGAGGTGATGGTGACAGGGCCACAACCTTGCCCAGCTCCGTCTGGGAGACTCCACTATTTACTCTGTGGTTTACAAGAATGAATGTCCAGGATTTGTGCAGAGCATCCCTTGGAACCTGGGAGATAATTAGATGGATTCAAGAGGTAGGAGGAAGATGACAGGTGTCAGTGACTGATAGGCTATAACAAACATGGGGTTTCTAAGGGTGACTGCTAGGTTCTTGGTGGATGATACCAATCATTGAGCTAGAGAACAATGAAAGATCAAATTTGGAGAGAACGATCATAAGTTTGGATTTAGACATGTTGATTTGAAATGCCTTTGAGGTTCCTGAGAAGATATCCAAGTAGGCAGTTGGGTACATGGGGCTGGAACTCAAGTAAGAGGTCTGGTTGGAAACATAGTTTTGAGTCATTTGTGTACATGGCATCCAAAGGCTTGAAACACCTATCTTCAAGAGACAATCTCACCAGGGTTTAGGTTACTGTTCCAAAATTCCTAATGCTTTCAGAAATGGTCACTGAGCTTGTGGGACTTCTGTCTCCAGAAATTATTTCTGAGTGTGAGGCTCACACATCATCTCTTCTTTCTGACCAATGGTGGGCAGCTGTCTCCTTTATGTATTATTTAACCCCCAAGAAACAATTAAAATGGTTGCTGTTTTTTGAAACCACTGGACTGAATGCCATTTGTCTAAGTGGAATTCTGATGTACACTAAAACTCTCGCTTTTGTGCTTTTCCTTACAGTAATACACTTAAAAACCCAGGAATTATTTCTTCTTCAGTTTATATCTCCAATGCAGTGCATAACAGATTCTCACAATTGCACTTCTCTTGAATAGATCTTGTTCCCTCTCATTCCCTTTGTTGGTCTATTTCTTGTGTCTTCTCTTGCCTCTTTGCCTCTAGTTTAATTTCCACCCAGTACATTTTATTTTCCCCCGCTACAGCTGTTACTGCTTTTTCTAAAATGCCAGTATGACCATATCACTATCTTAAAGTACTCTCAGGATGAAGCGCAAATTCCTGGGGACAGCTTTCAAAAGCTTTCTAGTCTACAGCATTGGACTTTTCCAACCTCATGTCTTGCCACTGACTTCTCCATCCTTGCCCAATCTACTTCCAGGCTTACAGAACTGCTTTCCTTTTCTTGACTGTCCTGGGATCCTTTAAAATAGGTTTTTAGGGGCGCCTGGGTGGCTCAGTCGTTAAGCGTCTGCCTTCGGCTCAGGTCATGATCCCAGGGTCCTGGGATCGAGCCCCGCATCGGACTCCCTGCTCGGCGGGAAGCCTGCATCTCCCTCTCCCACTCCCCCTGCTTGTGTTCCCTCTCTCACTGTGTCTATCTCTGTCAAATAAATAAATAAAATCTGAAAAAATAAATAAATAAAATAGGTTTTTAGGAAGAAAAACTAGTAAACCAACCAGTACTTGCTTTAGTGGTGGGTCAAATCAAAGCAATAAGTAATAGCTCTGAGCCAGACAAAAGCTTTGCTAGAAAGATCATATTATTATTTTTTCAAGATTTATTTACTTATTTGAGAGAGAGACAAAGAGTGCGAGTGGGGGGGAGGGGCAGAAGGAGAGAATCTGAGATCATGACCTGAGCTGAAACCATGAGTTGGATGCTTAACCGACTGAGCCACCCAGGCGCCCCTGGAAAGACCATGTTAAATAAATAGCCAGGGTTGCTTAGGTGGTTATAATGGTAGCTGAAATTGAGCTTTTGGTGGCTACATTCAAATTGAGGTTCTAGGATCACATTTGTCTCATGTTTATAAAACTGTAAGACATATTTGGTTATTGCTGTACTTGATGGTTCATTCCATTTAAATAGTGAAACTAGAATTTATTTCACATCGCTATAATTGCTCTCTTAAAGCATTTAAATTCCATGCTATAGTACTTAAGTTCTTAGTTATGACTATTAATTTATTCCTTTCTTCTCATGAAGAAGAAAAAATATTTTATACAGATAGACTTTATCTGTTTTCTTGGCCTTTTTCTTTTCCTTTGAAAGGAAGGACTTTTTTTTTTTTTTTTACTTTGCAACTTTTCAAGATTATTCTGGCATTATTCATCTCTTCTATTCCAAATGGTTTAAAAATACTCATCATTTCTTTCAGATAATAAACACCAAAATACTGCTTAGGGTTTAGAAGACAAAGAAAAATGTCTTTGGTTTCATTTTGAAGTTCTTTAGAGAGAATTTCTGTAATGTTAGCACATAATAAAAATTTGGAAACAAAGGATAAGCCAAATCTGGAAGGCAATTATCAGCAAACCACTGGATTCACGGCATACCTGTGTGAAGAACTGCATAACACAACTCCTTGTGTCTTAATAATCTCCAGAAACGTCTCAATCACAGCCAATAAAACATAATGGTGTGGTGTCCAATACGTTTTTGCTGAAGTATATGACATTTTATATCTATGTTCCACATATGATGATCTTAAAAACTTGGTAATTTCTTTGCAGATGGACCAATCTTGTTGTAAACAGAATTAGTAATACTGAAAGTATTTTTAAGTTTTAAAATATTCTCACAAATCCTCGTCATCATTGGATCCGAAGTCTGTGCTTGACAAAGCTCATTTGAAATTCTTGGCTCTTCTTCCTCACACTTAATTCTTAAAATGTTCCCTCCTGTTGGCGTTGCCGTCATTAGGCTGGCCATCTGTTGTAATTCAGATCGTGAGTTGCTGTCGATGAGTTAAAGCCCTGTAAGGCAGCCACTCTGAGATGCACCTAAGAGGACTGAGCTTTACTGAATGTGGCCTGGTCTATTTCCTGCATGTGTATTACACATAGCGCAGTTGTTCTTACATTCTGCCATTCACCAGCTCATCACATTTCTTTGCCTAAGCTCAAGAACACTGAGTGCACTGACAACGGCCTACAACATTTCTGTCTTTGGTATTCCAAAGATTTTATTTCAAAATGCATGCATTTCTCTCTTTATATATATTTGTACATATATACTTAACTTTCTTGATGATTTTCAAATCTGCAGTCTATTACTTTTATTCACAGTAAAACACTGTTTGAAAATATAAAACATTTCAGAGGTGCCTGGCTGGCTCAGTCGGGAGATCATGTGACTCTCGATCTCGGGCTTGGGAGTTCGAGGCCCACGTTGGGTGTAGAGATCACTTTAAACAAACAAACAAACAAACAAGCACGCACAAAATTTCTGAGTTTCAGGTACTGTACTTTCCAAATTTATCAGGCATGTTTCATCACCATCTTCAGGCCTACATTGCAATAGTTTGCAGTGAAGTTCACTACTATCGTGGTCTCTGAATATTTCTGTATATTAAAGCCAGAATTGGTAAAGAGTGTAACGGTTAAGTGCGTGGATGCTGTACCCAGGCTGTCTAGGTTGGAACCCAGCTCTATGCCCTTGGACAGGACATTTAACCACTCTGTGCCTCAGTTTCCTCAACTGTAAAAGGGAGATGATAATTGTACATGCATGTTAGGATTCATTCTTTGCATTCATCTTGAAGCTAAAATAAGAAAAGCACTTAGAACAGTTCCTGGCACTTGGAAAATACTATATATAGCTGGCTTTATTTATAATGTTGTATTTCAGACATAAAAATCTAGATTTAGCTTTTAAAAACTTTGTTTTTTAAGTAAGCTCTCTTCCCAATGTGGGGCTTGAACTCACAGCCCTGAGATCAAGAGTGGCATGCACTACCGACTGAGCCAGCCAGGTGCCCCCTCTCATGTGTATTGATAGTAGATATATGATGATTAGTTATTGAAGAAAATGAAATGCTAGATTATTCTATACTACTACTATTTGGAATTCCACCTGATGGACGGTGGGATGGGATAGAGAAAACATGTTTAGAACCTTTTTGTGGAAAATGGGTAGAATGATTTGTTTTAAAATCATTTTCAGGGGCGCCTGGGTGGCTCAGTCGTTAAGCGTCTGCCTTCGGCTCAGGTCATGATCCCAGGGTCCTGGGATCGAGCCCCGCATCGGGCTCCCTGCTCCACAGGGAGCCTGCTTTTCTCTCTCCCACTCCCCCTGCTTGTGTTCCCTCTCTCACTGTGTCTCTCTTTGTCAAATAAATAAATAAAAATCTTTAAAAAAAATAAAAATAAAAAAAAATAAAATCATTTTCAAAAATCAGAGTTACCAATAAAGAAACCATAAGCACACCTGAAGAAGAGCTAGAAATCTGTGAGCCGGTTAGTGCCAGGTCTGCATGTGCCAACGGGAATCAACAAGCGTCTCGGGCTGGCTGAGCACCCGCAGGACAGAGCCCGTGCAACCGAAATGTCGTCAGCACTTGAGGGCCAACGAAGGCATCACGCTTTTTCCTTGCTTTGTTTTTTATCTTGATGAAAACGGGCGATGTAAATGATCACAGAAAATATAGAAGCCTGCCTCATTTTTCACGTATAACTGATTTCCCATATACTTTTGAAAGTTCTCTCTTCCGTCTGTGGCTTTTTCTCCACTTGGGAAGTTGGAGCGATTCAAGCTGCACTCACTGAAGCTCCCAGTGCTGTGTGTGTAATCCTGTGGAGCGTGTGTGTTTCTGTGTGTGTTTCCATCTATTATTTATTTTATTTATTTGTGTGTGTGTTTGTTTGTTTTTAAGTAGACTCCACGCCCAGCGTGAAGCCCAACATGGGGTTTGAACTCACCACCCTGAGATCAGGACCTGAGCTGAGATCAAGAGTTGGACGCTTACTGACTGAGCCACCCAGGGGTCCCTACATCTTTTCTTTAAAAGGAGGGACATAGAAGCAGAGTTCACAATAAAATGTTAGAGAGTAATTGAATATTTATTTATTTGTTTAATTTTAAAAGATTTTATTTACTTATTTGAGAGAGAAAGAGAGAGAGAGAGAGAAGCAGACTCCCTGCTGAGCAGAAAGCCTGACGCAGGGCTCGATCCCCGGACCCTGAGATCATGGCCTGAGCTGAACAGATGCTTAACCGACTGAGCCACCCAGGTGCCTCAGCAATTGAATATTTAAAGTGATGTATTTTAATTAGTTATGAACTTATGCAATAAGCTTTAAACAATGTTCTGATTGCCTACAAAGGGAAAAATGCCAGGTGGTGGGGAAATCATGAGAAGAAACAAAACAAAACCTGTTCCCCCAAGAGGGTCCCACTCGGAGAAACACAGGTGTCAGGAAACTGCTGTGAAACAAAGACCTCGGTGCCCCAAAGGGGGTACACAGCATATAGCAAGAGGACAGAGGAGGGAGCAATTGCATACTGTTAAATAACAAAAATTCAACAGAGTAATTTTTAAAGACCTAACTGGCTTTATTAATTGATTCATGAATCAGGCAGCATCCCATCCAGCAGGGAGAGAACTCCAAAGGACTACAGAAAGGGAAAATTTTTAAAGGCGGCGCTGGGAAGTCATAAACTGAAAAGAGGATTATTTCCGGTGAGGTCACCTTCATTTGGGGACAAAAGGGCCTCAGTAGGTGGATTACCTCACCTTCCTTTGGGAGATGGAGAGGGCCCATGTGACAGATTACCTTATTGGTACGGACCAGAAAATTCCTGACTGAACGGTTATGAATACATTCCTGGAGGGTTGAAACTGCAGATAGTTTCGTTATTAAGTCTTGGTTTACTGACTTGAGGCCTAAACCTAAGTGATGCCATTTTGGGCCTTTTTTTTTTTTTTTAAACAACCTATTTCTAATTAGAAGAAAGATATTCTCTTTCAGCATGACATAATAAAAGTCTACACATTCTGTCAAAATATTTTTGAAGGCAATCATTATTTTGGTAATATAAGCATTCTAGCAAAGCCAAGACAAATTCCCAAGGAAAATTTGCTATGTTCCTATATGCAATTTTATGATGAAGCTAAAATAATTTAACTAGTACAGTACTAGCCAGAAAGTTAAACAGAATAAGACTTCATAAAAGTCCAAGGAAAATGAACACTTCCCCACTGATCATGAAAAGATAATTTAAAAAAATTTATGGAGTAGGGGGCGCCTGGCTGGCTCAATCGGTAGAGCATGTGACTCTTGATCTTAAAGTTGTTAGTTCAAGCTCCACGTTGGGAATGAAGTCTATTTAAATTAAAAAAAAAAAAAAGATAGGGGCTTCTGGGAGGTTCAGTCGGTTAAGCGTTGGACTCTTAGTTTCTATTCAGGGCATGATCTCAGGGTCATAAGATTGAGCCCTGAGTTGGGCTTTGCCCTGGGCCTGGAGCCTGCTTAAGAGTCTCTCTCTCCTGCTTAAGATTCTCTCTCTCCTGCTTAAAATTCTCTCTGTCCCTCTCCTTCTGCCCCACCCCCACTAAAAAAAGATAATAGGAGGAACTAGGCACTGTCATAAAATACTAAAAATGCTAATGTAAGCATCAGTTTGGCATATCACCTGTGAAGGAGAACTTAACAATACTTATCAGAAGTCATATTATTTCACATACCCTTTGAATAAGTAATTCTTTTTCTACCAATTTATTCTAAGGAGACAATTGGGAATATGGAAAGAAAATGTAGCTGCAAGAAAGTCCATGACATTGCTGTTCAAAACAGAAAGACATGGAGACCAACTAATGTCTCACTGTAAAGGCTAGGATGAAAAATGTGGGAAGTATCCTCACTGGAATATTACAGAGCCATTCAAGCATTACTGCAAGGGCACGAAAATATTTGGGATATATTGTTGAACAAAAAAGTCATATTATGGAACACAGTTCAGATAACATTTTTATAAACTCTACAGCTGATTATGTTTTTTCTACCTTTTTCTCTGTGTATTTATATATATTAAAAAGCTGTGTAAATGGTAACTTAATAGTGACCTCTGAGTAATGAGATTACAGGTGATTTTTTTTTTAAGATTTTATTTATTTGACAGAGAGACAGAGAGAGCGAGAGAGTGAGCACAAGCAAGGGGAGCTGCAGGTAGAGGGAGAGGGAGAAGCAGACTCCCCGCTGAGCAGGGAGCCCGATGCGGGGCTCGATCCCAGGACCCTGGGATCATGACCTGAGCCGAAGGCAGACGCTTAACCGACTAAGCCACCCAGGCGCCCCAGTTACAGGTGATTTTTATTTCATTTTTGCTTATTTATGTTTTCTAAAGTTTCTTCCAGAAACATATACATATATATATATACACACACACACATAGTATGTATATATAGGTACATAACTATTTCTATCTATATCTGAGATCTATATTTCTATCTTTCTCCCTATATATTTATATACATTAAATACATTATATGCATTATATGCATTACATACATTGTATACATTACTTATTTGTATTTGCTAAAGTTTCTCCCATAAACATATATATACACATATATATGCTTATATGTATGTGTATGTATGTATACATTCATGCATACAAACATGTTCTTTGAAATAAGAAGAAAGCATTTAAAAAAGGCAACCATCTTAACAGTCAGATCCAGTGAATTTATTATTGGGTTTGCGTTAATTATTTTTAAAGTACAATATGAAAAAGGCTTCCATCGCACAGCATGGTAAGTAAAAAAGCTGGGAGCCTTCCTCTAGGATGATCCTTATCCATATTCCACATCCTCTCAAAATGAGGTCAATGAGTGGTTTTTTTTTTACATAAATTATCTTTGACGAGCTCTGAGGAAGGTCTGACTTACATTAAATTCTGTGATTAGGGAGTAGTTTTATAGCAAGGTTTGAATATCATTGCTGAATGACTAATTTTTGGGACAAACATAATCGTCTTTGTCTAGAGCTATATAGTTTATGTAGCTCTTTCATATACACTATCTTAATTAAATGCTTCTAACAGCCCTGAAATACGAATAAGATATTTTTTACATATGAGAAAACTGAAATTTCAAAATGTAAAGGAGCTTGTTCATGGTCACCCAACTAATCGCTGGTAGAACTGGGCTTAAGCCCAGGTCTAGTTATAAGAGACAATCAAGAGGGAGCATATTCCATAGTCTTTTCACCACACCATTTTCCTAACATTCAAAAATGTTAACTTACTAGGTAAACGTTCAAACCTAATATTACATTGCCTCATTCCCATTCAGGACACTACTTGTCTGAAGAGCCTATGAAGGGCACCTTGATTACTCCATCCTATGACACTTTACCCAGAAGTCTTATGCACAAAAGCAATGAAATCCCCACAGATTATAAAGAGTAGACTGGGGTAGATTAGAGCTCTTGTGTCATCCTATGGTGGCCTTTCTTAAGAAGACCCACCGCCACGCTTGTTGCTCTATGCTAGGTGCATCACATACACTAACACACCAACAAACTAAGAGACAGGCTCTATGATGCTCATTACACAGATGAGAAAACTGAGCCTCAGAAAAGTGCCCTTGGTCACAGAGCTAATGAATGGCAAAAGTGGGATTGGAATACGGCTGTATCTGACTCTGGCCTCATTCTATGACCTAATTCCGCCTTCCTTGACTTAATCTGGGTTTGGATTGTGCAGAGAAAACACTTATCTTCCTGGTGCTGATAGTGTGAGTTTCAGAGCACGTGGTTCTGTTGAAGAGAAAACTATGTTCACAAAGTGGTGATGTAGCCCAAAGCCAAGAGGAAGGTTACAGCACTGGAGAAAAACAGCTCTTCATAGACAAAGGGAAGCCTTGAGTCCTTTCTTATTTTCCTTTCCCCTTTTGTACATGTTCACTTTACTATTAATAATTTCCTAAATCTCCTTAATGTAGTTTCCATCATTGAGGTGGAGGTTCTACAAAGAAGAAGAAGGAGGAGGAGGAGGAGGAGTGGGAGGAGGAGGAAGAAAAGGAGGAGGACTAGGAGGACGAGGGGGAGGGGGAGGAGGAGGAGTAGAAGAAAAAGAAGGAAAAGAAGGAGGAGGAGGACGAACAGGACGAGGAGGAGGAGGGAGAGGACAGGAAAAAACTATATTGTCTTCTCTCAAGTTTTTGATGAGGTCTACCACCTAAACAGTTTCCTGTCTAGCAACTTGAACTTTGCTGATCTAATAGAGAAAGATCTTTTACTAGTCCAGATTAGAATGATTCCAAATATTTGGAAACACAATATATGTGTTTGTTTTTCTGGTTATTGCTCCCACGGCTTATAATACAAACTTTGTTCGACCGCAGATTGAATCAGATCTCAAATCCGGTCGTGAGAAGTAGCAAATGCATGTCTTATTTCTCTTGACAGTTATTTATATAATGGTTCAAAAGTTTTGGTGTCAAAGAACTCTATGGTACAGGATGAAAGCTGTAACTTTCAGTTTCAGTAGTGTTAACAATATTTGCTGTTTTTGGCTGGTTCAGTCGGCAGAGCCTACGACTCTTGATCTCAGGGATGTGAGTTCGAGCCCCATGTTCGGTGTAGAGATTACTTAAAAAATAAAAAAAAAAAACTTAAAAAAATAGTATTCTTTTTAAGTTTTTTAAATTTTAATTCCAGTATAGTTAACATACAGTGTTATAGTAGTTTCAGGTGTCCAATATAGTGATTCAACAATTCTATACATTACTCAGTGCTCATCGCAGTAAGTGCCCTCCTTAATCGTCATCACCTATTTCATCCATCCCCCACCTACTTCCCCTTTGGCACAATCAGTTTGTTCTCTACAGTTAAGAGTCCATTTCTTGTTTTTTTCCCTCTCTCTCTTTTTTAAAAATTAGTATTCTAACATAAAGGATTACAGACTGATCTTATCAATTAATGTAAGACTGGTAATTTGAATACACTTTGTCAAAGTGTATAGATTTAGAATAAAATCCAACTACCTATGTATTTCCACACATTTATGTATATATATGCACATATATGAATTCACACATATACTTTCTACATGCAATATGTATGTGTGTGTTATATATGTGCATGTGTATAAATAATTTTTTTCAGTGTTGAGCAGTTTTTAGAAAATTGCAGATCCTATTTTCATTACTTCCAAATTACTTTTTAAAACGCTCCAAGGGACATAGCAACATTGAACTAAAGGTGATTTCCCAAATTGTGTGCCAGTTCTTAACTAATCAGATATTAGGAATCTCTTTTAATGTTTGTATTTCCTCCCCACTCACCTTTGACTTTTTCAGAAAAGCAGAGACAATGGCAGAGCAAAATGGTTCAAAGACGGGTGCTTGTCTTTTCTTGATTTGTTTTTGAAGCATTAACTTGATATTTGAGAAAGGAATTATTAGTCACAATTGTAGAAGTGGAATTTTAGAACTTGTATAAATATAAACATTTCCTGGTTTATAAATAACAGACAATTACAAATTTATCCCTCATCCCTTGCTGGAGCCTCAGCTACTTCCATAAAAGCTATCATACTGGCGGGGAGCGGTCGAGAAGGAACAGTTAGAGCTTCTCCAGGTTCCGAAAAGGACCGTGCTGTAAACAAGTATAGGAATCATACTTGAGTAGATTTGGTGTGTCCCTGGGCTCAGGTGCCTCTCACACTAAAGCTTTTTTTCTTCTTCTTCTTCTTAAATCTCATCTTACTTTCTCTCATATCCTACCAGTTAAAAAGCTTGCTCCCTGCTGCTCTCTCTTCCAGCAGGATGTTGTTAAAAAATGCAAATGCCTCTGGGATGTTAAAGAAGTCTTAGTCATTCATATCTTAGTTTAAATGCGCTCAAAACAGTTGCTTTTCTTAAAACACCTAAAAGAAATAAAGGATGCCGTGTTTGCTGGGGTTCTGGAAGAATTCTGAGGGTGGGGATGCTGAGCCTGCAGTGGTCCCCAAGTTTCCGTGGGAGGTGAGGGGGACTGGAGAAGGGGTACAACCCCGAGGTTCCAAGGTTGGGACAGAAAGGCAGAAAGAGAGAATGGTGCCCGGAATAAACTGCCTACTGTCAGAATTTGTCTATATCTGGCCACGTCTCAAGGCTTTAATTTTTAGTTTCGAAGGGAAAACATTATCCATTCAAACATCCAATTCTTCTCCCCTGGCAGACGAACTTCTAGTTATCCCCTTACTTCAGGCAGGGAGGGGCGGAGAATAACCCCCATCTTAATTGGTGCAGAAGTTTCCTATTTCCTGTTTTTGTTGTACCGCGGGAAAATTTTCCATATGTATCTGCAGTGCATTACAGACTCTTAGAACTTTAGAAAGACTGGAAGAGCCCTGTTAGGTCCCTTCTTAGGCAAGCCGCGTCCCAGAGAGAAGGGTTTGAGTTTTTGGAGCAAATTGGTGTCAGAGCCAGGGACAGAAACCACCCGGCTGGTGGTGATGTTCAAGAACAGACACCTCGTGTGAAAATATGGAAAGCCAAGTAACAACAACGGGCAAAAGTAAACCAATTTAACTTGCCAGTTTCACTTTCCTAAAGTGTTGTGTTTTTAAACCTTTTTTTTTTTTTTGCAAAATTTTACTACCCTAAAAATGTGTGCAATGCTCATTGAGCTGGTTAACAGGTCCTGCCTTGCTCACCACCATCCCTTTCTGTTTCCTCTTGTGGGGACTGTCTCGCTGCTTCAGTCTGCCACCCCACTTTTATCCTGTGTTTCTCCTGGCTGCTTCTTACTTTTCAGGGAAGAGAGGTGGTGGTGGGCAGGAAAGCTCCTATTCCTCTTACAACTTCCCTCTCCTTTAGGAGGAGACCAACTAGTGCATTCGATGCCTAGAAGCTGTCAGGCTCCAGACCCCTGGGCCAGGCCTGCCCTGTCATGCACCGATTTACATGAATTGATTAGGATGTCATTTCATCTAACAGGTGAAAATGAAATTAACAGCTCAATTTGCATTCACCCTAGGGTATATGCCCCCCGAACTTTGAGGCATGTGACACTGTTACTGTCTTTAGATGCCAGCAACAGTCTTCTTATACGGCCCCTTCTAATGTGGTTTCCTTAAAATGGATGGATTTATGGTCCTTTACATTAATGGGTCCAAAGTTATACAATCAACAATGGTCAAGCTTCAGGCAGTTTATGTTGCAGAGTCCATAAAGGTATCTGAAAAGTCTTCCATTTATATGTGTAAACATTTTCATATTTAAATACATTTTATACTCTGAATAATATAGAGTAGGGTTTATTAAACCCAATAAACTTAAGCGCTCTGAAAGGTTGTGTGCATAGGGAGCTTCATAGCTATCACCAGAATCTCCAAGGTCCCCCAATACAAAGATAAAGAACCATGAATTCAGATAACAAATGGGTCATTTAAATCGTCTCACCAAATTTACTGATTTTTGTCTCTGTCCCATTTGGATGCATTTCCTCATTGATTTTCTTTACTTTGTGGCTTAAAAGACTTTAATTCACAGGATTTTCTTACATCCATTTCCTTTACGTGCCGTTGATTGATTTGATTTGAGTAAAAGGCAAGCCATAGCACAGGACTTGGATGCTATAGCAAGATGATTTCTGTTGTGGGAGAATCATGAGCTTTAGGATTAACAGCCTAGAGTTCAAGTGTGTCACAAAGGTCACTCAAGATCGATTTCATAATTTCTTTGAGTCTCAGTCTCTGACCTGTATATTGGGAAAGGGGCATCTATTTCATGGGGTTGTCACGAGAACAACATAACATAAACCTGTAAGGAACCTACCTACCGTAGTTCATGATGCCTAAGAGACACCCAGTAAGCATGCTTTCTCCTTCCTGCTCTGGTATGAACCAGACTGTTGGACTAGGTTTGATTTTGTCAAGTTACACCAGATGCAAGGACCTTACCCCGTTGATATTTGTAATATTTACCTATGAGTGGACCTTCTATTTTTAGGCCCAGAAGGCAAATCCTTTTTGCTGTCAAACTAGCAAAACTTTACCTTCCTCTTTCCCCATTTTTGATCTCCTCCTTTGCATTCCAGTCGCCTCACTTTTCTGCTACTCCTGCCCCTTCCCAGTATCCACAGGAAGAGTCAATTCATTGTGATCTCCATGTTTCCAAGGACCTCAAACAAAAAAGGTATCAAAGGGAAGAATAAATATAATATGGTTAAAGCATGACAATAAATTACACAACTTCATCTCAGATTTTGCTCTGGGGAAAGATTGACAAGAAGCGTTTGAAGAAACATGAAACAGACCCTAAAGACAGATGATTTTTCACAGTGAAAGGCAATTTTTTTTTCCCCAAGCTTCAAAGCAAGGGTTCCTTTTGTCATATGCGTGATAGGTTATTTTTGACAAGATTTAAATTATGAAATTGTTCCAATGCCCTTTAAAAAGCTCTGGGCACATGGGTGTGCTAGTAAAAATGATGAATGTTAGTTCTTAATTGAAAATTTAAAAATACCCGTGTGGCAAAGTGTAGTAAACACATTTGCTCTTTTGTAAACGTTTCAAAAATGAGTACCTTCCATGGCATTACATTTGCACCCAATAATCAATAATAGGATGATCTGAGAAATAAGCTAGGGAAGAATATGCTTTCTAGATCAGTGTTCTTCTTAAAGTATCCCCTGAAGCTTTGATTCATCAAACACTTCAAAAATTTTTTTCTTTAATTTTGACATAATTTTTTATTATTTCATTATGAGCCTTAACATACCAATGAAAAAGTGAATATACCTATGAAAATATTAATAATTATTTATAGTAATAGAGAGACCTAATTTTTTTTGGCTATAGAAAAGTTGCTGAATTTTCAGCAACGTTTATAATTTCAAAAGGATTCCAAAAAATTGTATTATATTAAGAAGAAATTTAAGCAACTTAACTGTGGTACAGGCTGAGGGATTTTGCCAGTGTGATAACAAGCAATACTTCAGTTGCATAAATGTTAATTAATGAAATACAGTTATTATAAAATTTAATAAAACAGAACTTTGAAGGGACTCAGAATTTCTAAAAAAATGTAATTTCTGAGCAACATTTCAATAACCATTGTGCCGAATGACCATCCTTTCTTGTTCCAACTATATCTTACTTCACATGAATTATGTTCCTGAAAACATAATTTTATTATTGTAAATCAAATCCTACAGTTGCACTAGAGAAGTTTGTTTTTATCTGTTGTCTATTTTTAAAGTTTATTTATTTATTTTTAAGTGGGGCTCGAACTCACAATTCTGAGATCAAGAGTGGGATGCTCTTCCAACTGAACTAGCCAGCGCCCCGAACTTTATTGTTTCTAAAACACCATAGCATCTCATTTGGTAAAGTGTGAATGGTTCGTACCTAAACATTATTTTATGAATCTGAATTTGTACATGTCAGGGAAAGGGGGAGAACAGTTGGAGGGAAAGGCACTAACATTGACTGAACATCCCTTTGGGGCCAGGTGTCTCATTTAATCCCCCGAACAACCTGCAAATTAGATATTCTCACCTCATTTTTATAGAAGAGGAGTCTGTCTGCCCAAGTCTACAGAGTTAATAATGGGAAAAAAAGTGTCAGCACTTGATGACAGGATTTGAATATTATATATATCTTTATTGTAAAATTTTTAAATAATTTATTTGTGAAATTTTTCAAATAATTACAAATGTAGTATATCCATCTCTTCATCACCCAGATTAAAAAAATGATCAAGACTGGCACATTTGCTTCATCTCTCCTTTTTTCCTTTTCCTTTTTTAATTTGCTGAAGTATTTTGAAACAACCCCCAGATGTGTCATTTTATTCTTGCATGTCTGTCTGTAAAAAAATATGGATTTAAAAAAATAACAACAATGCTGTTATCATATCTTATAAAGTAACAATAATTCCTTGGTATCATATGAGTTAGTCCATAATTCATTTCCCTAATTGCTTCAAAAATATATCTTTTTTTATCTGGTTTGCTCACATCAAATTATGAGCATGCATTTTAACAATGATGGCTGAGCAAGTTCTTGGGATTCCAGAAAATAGAGCAATGACAGAGGTGAAGTCTTCAGGCTCAATAACGAGTGAAAATTCTATAAAGTATGCTATAATATTCTTAGTCTGAATTTCATAGGCCATCAATTAAAAGAAATAATTGGCCATATCCATAGAAGTTTATTTTGAGGGTTTTGTTTTGCTTTTTAAAAGAAGAAAACTTTGGGGTGAGCCTGACCGTCTCTATCAGTAGAGCGTGTGACTCTCGATCTCAGGGTTGTAAGTTTGAGCCTCACGTTGGGTACAGTGATTACTTAAAGATAAAGAATATTTTGGGGCATCTGGGTGGCTCAATCAGTTAAGCTTCCGACTCCTGATCTCAACTCAGGTCTTGATCTCAGGGTCATGAGTTCAAGCCCAGCATTGGGCTTCACGCTGGGTGTGGCGCCTACTTAAAAAAATAAAAAATATTAAAAAGAAATAAAAAAGGAAAAGGAGAAAACTTTGCCATCTACCAATACCATGTTGTGAACTGAGTGTTTCTTGTCCTTTAGAATTCCTACGTTGAAACCTAACTTGCGAGGTGGTCTTTTACAAGGACACTAATCCCATTCAAGAGGGCTCCACCCTCAGGACCTAATCACCTCCCAAAGGCCCCACCTCCCCACATCACCTTGGTGGTTAGGATTTAAACATATGAATTTGTGGGGGGGGGGTGGTGGTGGACACAAACATTAGGACTATAGCATGGTCTGAGACCATTATTTTATTTTTCAGAAGGGCATTTAATCCACAAAAGTAAGAAAGATGTCATCTCAAAATGACAGACCTTCCCAGGAAAGGATGTTTAGTAAATCTATAAACATGTCTTAGAATATGGATTTGACAACTGAAAAATACTTCAAAATTTAATAATATCAAATGTTGCACTTCTACAGTGAAAATGAACATAGTCCAGTATACTTAAGATAGAAAGAGGGAGGCACCTGGGTGGCTCAGTCGGTTAAGTGTTTGCCTTTGGCTCAGGTCATGATTCCAGGGTCCTGGGATCGAGTCCCACATCGGGCTCTCTGCTCAGTGGGCAGTCTGCTTCTCCCTCTGTGATCTCCTTCTCTCTCTCTCAAATAAATAAATAAAATCTTCAAAAAAAAAAAAAAGATAGAGGCAGCCAACAGTGGTTGACTTGACCATTTACCCAACCTTTCTACACCTTAGTCTTTGTAAAGTACGATAACATTAGTCCTACTCATAAGGTTCTTGTCATTAGGCATGTCGTGTATCTAATGATATCTCTAGGGGGATGTGTTTGAAAGAAGTAAGATTAAGTGAGGACAGAGTTATTTCTTTCTTTGTGTGTGAAACGTTTTGGTGACTGTGAAGTCTTTCTAAATATGTCTCCCAAGTTGACATGGTAGTTTGAATTTCCAAGCTTTTTCGTAATATCCTGATTTTTCTAAGGACCAGTGGGTAAAGACAAATTCAAGTTTACGGATGGAAAAACTGAAGCACAAAATAATTTGGTCACTTGCTTAACATAATAATAGCTAACATTTATTGAGACTTAGTCTTCTGAATGCTTTATATTTATTTTAACTCAGGGAAGGCCTGTCATTCTGAGATGACATCTTTCTTATTTTTGTGGATTAAATGTCCTGAAAATAAAATAACGGTCTCAGGGTAATGCTGGCTGGTTGGTGCCACTTCACGTCCATTTTAAAGACAAGAAGACTGAGGCACGTTTGCCCAGAATCACTTAGCTGGTAGGTGGAGGTCCAGGACCCATACTGGACCACTGGCAGAAGATTCTCTAAATGGAACCCTCCTATGTTTAGAGTTGGAATTAGGGAATGATGCTGGGGGTGGGGGGGCATTATGCAGCTCCCCAACCTCCCCCCCCAACACACACCTGTGAGTTGCAACATCTCTTCTCCACTCCCAGCCAGCCAGGAATGCAAGCCTGAGGCAGGCCCCGCCCCCTCCGCCAGCTCAGGATCCCAATGTACTCTTTGTTTCCTCTTTGTTGTCTCACAAAGATCTATTTGTTTGATCTTTCCATCTCTTCATTGTTTCATCCTAAATTGAGAGACAGGGACAAGGGCAGAGGAGGAATTGACATCAAACCCTTCAGAGGGCGAGAGATGAAAACGCCAGGGTATCTCTCCAACTTCCCTCCGCTTGTTGCTTGTCAAATAGACATTTCCTCAAAATGCCTCTTCATGTCACCCTTCTTTTTTCTTCTTGTGCCCTTTAATCTGATTGATTGTATGGATATCAATTGCTTGTCTATCTGGGGGGTAAGGTCTGCCCGTTCTGCCATAGAAAAGCTGTGATCTTGCCCTTGCTGTTCATATAAAACCCAGGGCGATTGAGGACAGGGTGAAAAGAATTCTTACACAGCATTATCTTGTGGTTACTAGGTGCTTTCAGGAGGGAAAGATAGCCGGAAAGACAGTCATTCGTTTGGGGGGCAGCACAAGTATTCTTGGGGCTCACATTCAAAATTTCCTGTTCTTTGAAAACCTTGTTTTCATTCTTTTACTTGCTTTAGACAATAACAGCACCTCTTTCAGGTTAGATTTTGATGGTGACATATGTGTGTTTCCCTCAGAATTTCTGACCGTTCCATCAGCTATGTGCATACATACCCCTTGTTTTGCCATTTCTTAATTATTCCATGGTGTGATACACACTCAACTGGTTGTAGGCCTGGAGGCTTCCCTGAGGAAGCCTGCTGACCAGGAGAAGGTCCCAAAGGGAGAGGGGAGAAAGGCACAGGGATGCCTTGTACAAGAGTCAGTGCCTGAAGGAGAACCTGAGTTCCCAGAGCTGTGTGGGCAGGCGCCTGGGGCATGAAATGCTGGGACTGGGTGTGCAGTAACTGGGAATGGTGCAGAGGGGGGGCCCAGGATACTGGAAATACGCTGCACCTCAAGCTGCTTGATCTTCCTTTCCAATGCCTGGGGAACCAAAGAAGGGTTTTGTATCCTAATCAGGGGGTTAGCTATCACTGGAGTTTTGCTTTAGGGTGTTTCCCTCAGCATTCTTGAGAGAAGAGGCTAGAGGGGGAGGGAGCATTCCCAGAGGAGGCCAGACAGGACCCTATTGCAGTTATCCAGGTAAGGGGTCATTAGGTCCCAAGGTGAGGTGATTGATGGGTGAGCACGGCGCCCAGAAGGCACATTCCACATGCACTTAGGTAGTAGAATTGAGTGACAGGGCTATCAATTGGATGTGACAGGCAGGGCAAGAAAGAGGTCTGGGGTCATTTGTATAATTAAGTTTCGGTATTTAGGATTCTCTTTGTTCTGGCCAGTTTTGACCTACTTAGCAAATCGAAATAAGAGGATGGACAAATAAGCCTAAAGAAATCCAACGCGATGGGTTCAGTCAAGGACCCAGGACAAGCTGGAGTCTGGTTCTGAGGATCAGAAATCAAGAAAAACCACAAGAACGCCAGGAACAGGGACTCAGGCTTGCAAAACCAGGAGTTCTGACTAATTCTGACAACACTGTCTGACTTGGCTGCACTGCTTTTAAGATGGCTATACGTTCCTGGGTGTTATAGGCAAACAATGAATCAGGGAACACTACATCAAAAACTAAAAAAAAAAAGATGGCTATACGTTACGTTCCTCGGTGTGTCAGCCCTTCCCAGATTCCTGACGCTGCGCAAACCCGATCTCAGGGGAGAGCTTATGAAAAATGAGAGAGTAGAAGGGAACTAGCATCGTTCTATCCCTCCAAAGGACAAACCCAGCAAGTCGTGTATAACACACACGCGCATGCGTGCGTCTTCATGCACCCGTGGAAGGATGTGTCACGTGAAATTAATGGGTAGAAAACAAAATGTGTACAACGCTTTGCACAGAGGCTGATGTTCTTGTACACAGGGGGCCTCTTGAGGCACAAGGCTGTTTCTGTCACTGACGTGTCTATGTCAGTTCTTACGTGTTCTCCATCTATTTCACACGGAATGGGAAGTCTACGACTCTTTTTACGGAAGGGAAATAACTCGCGATACTTTTTGCCTTGGGGTCCTGTTTTCCTCCTGGTCCGGTTTAATGGAAAGACACTAAATGTCCACTCAGATTTCTCCAGAGACTGCTCCGCTCTCACTTCAAAGCATAAGGTTTTTCAACTCTATCAATCAAATAAAAACAGGATGTATATCCTTTACACGACACTTTAAAAGGACTAACTAGAATTGCTACCCAATAGACGAATATATATACATAATGTTAAGGGGCGCCTGGCTTGCTCAGTCGGTAGAGCATGCAACTCTTGCTTTCAGGGTCCTCAGTTCAAGCCCCAGGCTGGGTATGGAGCCTTCATAAAGGAACCCCCGCCCCCAAAACAAAAAACCCATGTAATGTTAAAAGAAAGTTAAAAAAAATGATGCCAATGCATGATGCATCTTCAATGCAAATGTCTTCCAGACCAAAATTACTAGTGTCTCTAGGGCAATGATATAAATAACCTGTGCTTACTTTTTGACTCATGAAAGAGTTGGCAAAAGTAATGAGTTTTTAATAGTCTCATAAATACCATGTCTGAAAATAGTTTGTGAATATTTGGGACTCATTTATGAAATGCTTATATGTTATTTCGGGAAGGTACACATTTTGTCACAGTTTTGTGGCTTGCAGAGACTCCAATCAATGGCGGGATTCAGGAGAAGTGTACAATTTGCATAGGCACGAATTTAGGTATGAGAGAATTCGCCTTGCGGGTAAAATGTCTGCAGTTCTGCCATCTTACTAAAGTGGTTTAGTAACATGAAGGTAACTGAGGACCAAAAGAAGCAAGTAGCAACGTATCGTGTAAAATACAAGACCCCCTCCAATTCTCATTTTGGTTGCACACCATTTGTTACTACATCTGAAGATGAAGTATTTTCCTCGCTGCCTTTTCTTTTGTTCCAATTCTGTCCTCCGAAGACAGGCTAACTGTGCACCCCAAGAGAGATGGCATATTTGTAGCTCAGGCTACTGTGGTTGCTGTGATAAATGGTGAATGCTTTTTTGTGCAACAGTACTGGAGTTCAGTCCTTCATTTTGTGTAGGAAGCCAAGGAGGAAGTAGTAACCGATTTTAATGTGACTCTTCTTTGAAGTCAATATTAGTGTAGGGTGAGGTGCCTTGCAGCTATTAAAATGTATCTATTGGGGCGCCTGGGTGGCTCAGTCGGTGATCCCAGGATCCTGGGATTGAGCCCTGTGTCGGGCTCCCCGCATAGTGGGGAGTCCCCTTGTCCCTCTCCCTCTGCCCCCTCTCCCCCGCGTCCTGCTCGTGCTCTCTCGCGGGAGCTCATTTTGTTGCGAGACATTGTTAGCCCCTGTAAAAATTCATCCTTTTTTTCTCCCCTACGTTGATTATTCTCAGTTCTGATTCTAGGCAGCTGCTATATTTGCTAGAATAAAGTAGAATCAATGTTTCAATAATTTTAGACTGTATTCATAATGTGCTGGATGTTTTCAAGCAGCCCAGAAAGTTACTGAGATCTCTGAATTTTCTCTAACTTAATATTTCCTGAAAAGTCTGCCAAAAACTGCAGAGAGAGAACATGACAACTTTAAGTGTGTGTGTGTGTGTGTGTGTGTGTGTGTGTGTATGAGACCTTTTCTTCTTTCTGTTCAGTATTAGGGCATATAATCAGTCAAACTTATTCTGGGCTCTGTTTCGCTAGAAACTGACAGCCAAGGAACTCGTGGCTTTGGTGGAAGGGGCTTGAAATCCAGGAAGCTGCCCCTAGAGTGTGTGGGAAGGGGGAGAGTTAGAGAGATTGCAGCCGACAAACTGATCGGCTCCCGTGCACACATCTGGGATGGAATGCCTGTTCAAACAGCTGGCTTCCCGAGTAGATAAAAACTTAAAGTGCTTGCAAAAAATGACTTCCTTTCTAGTCTGCCAAAGCTGTGTGGAGGCCAGTGGTAGAGACGTCAGTCCCCCCAGAAGCCTGTCCTCCCTCTGATCCTGCCTCCTAGTATCTAGTCTTAGCTGCATTGAAAGAACCTTTTTTTCTGTGCTCCGTGTAAAAGTGGTTCTTTCCATTTATTCGGCACAAAGCATACGCTAACCGGTGGCATTTGATACCCGTAGGCTCCTGTTACGTCTCCTGAGTTGTCTCTTTAGAGCCTGGGGGTCAAGAGAGATGGCTCTAGTCCTGTTGCCCAGGTTTAACACTGGGCTTGTCACTAACCGTGTCATCACGTTCTTCAACTTCCCTAAGCCTCGTGTAGCCATCTGTAAAACGGGGCTCCTCATAACGCTTCCTCACAGGGTGGCAAAGATCAAATGAGATAGCACCAAAAATGCTTAGCAGGCGAGCCAGGCTCATCGGAAGCTCTCGGCGAAGTTTAGCTATTGGAGGTAAATGTGTCTTTTTGATAAGCCACACGTATTTACTCTAGCAAAAGACCGAGTGCCCATAAAATTAGGGGATACCCCATAGCTGACCATCTTCCTTTCGGGGGACTCAAGTTGACAGAGCATTTAGGAGAAGTTGGCCGGGAGAAGCTGGTTTCTCCCCCTCATCTTTAAAGGGAGCGGAGAAAAAGCAGTGTGGTCTGGTTCTGAGGAAAACCAGGTCAAGCTTTGTTTCCCATTTAGAAGACATCCTGTGCATAAACACGTATCGCGATTCCCAGAATTCCTTCGTGACAGCTTCCTCAGCGCAGGGGCAGGGAGGGTTTTCTCAGGCTGGGCCTACACAGATCAGCCTCAGAAGAGAAAGCCAAATAATTCCTATTTTTGGCCTTGTGCTTAGAAAAAGGGGACAAACTGCTTGTTTCAAAAAACTTTCTGGGACATGAAACAACAGTGTTCTTTTTTTTTTTTTTTTTTTAAAGGGGAGGCGATCTAGTAGGCTGTCCAGTTTCACTCTTAGGATAAGACACTTTTTTCTCTCTCATGTGCTGATTCTTAGACGTTACTCTCCGAATTTCTCCTAGCTGGTGTCCCCGGATATGTAAGAAACACAAAGTGTGGATAGGAGAGGGCTGAGTTTTCCCATTAAGCTTCTCAGCCATAATCGGAGGCCCGAGGTGGCCTCTGTGGTTGGGGATCCCCTCAGCAGTTCCTGGGGGGGGGGTGTGGGTGTGTGGGTGTGAGGTGGGGGTGGGGTGTTGGTGGGGGGACGAACGACCAAGAGTGTAGTCTTGGGCTCTCTTCTCACGGTCTATCTTGCTGTCACACCTCTTCCTCTGATACCTTCTCGTCATGCTTTTAACTGTCAGGCCAGGGTGCTTGCCTCACGATCTGCTAAGATGGCAGCACTGCTTCTGGGAGTGAGCTCAGGGAGAGCGTTCCCCTCCCCCACTCTGGTCCCACTGGGCCACACTTTTGTCTGCAGGGCATCTTTCTAGTCTCCTCTACTGTCAACTTTTCCCGTCTCAGGCGAAGGTTTCGTATTCTCACCTCACAAACGGAAGCTTCTTCCTACACGTGCACATGTGGAAAACACCTTCCCTTCTCCAGTCTCGTCAAGGAAGGAAGGAGCCTCTTGGATCAACGCAGTCGGTCTCTTCCCTCTAAAAAGGAAACACGCAGAAACAAGATTTTCACACACGAAATCATGAAGACTCAACCCCATCTATGTATTTTTTAAAATAGTAGATGACATTCTAAGAATTCTATCAAGTGCTCAAAGAACTTGGACATAAAAACATTTGGTTTTTAAAATGGTCATATTTATACATATGAACAAATAAAAGGGAACTCATAAAGGAAGAAAAAAAATCTTCCAACGAAACACATCAAAATATATGGCTCAGTGTGAATATTCTCATTTTCTCTCATTTTATCATCTGAATTACTTAATATGAATTTTTTTAAAAGAGATTATTTTTTTAAATAATCTCTACCCCCAACATGAGGCTTGAACTCACGGCTCTGAGATCAAGAATCGCATGCTCTACCAGCTGAGCCATCCAGGTGCCCCTGAATTACTTAATATGAATTTATTTTCCTGGAAACTTTAACTACATATAGGAAGGCCATATAGCCTTGTATTAAAGAGTGCCCTTTTGTATCAGACCCATCTCGGTTTAACTCCTACCTTGGCTTCTTTTCTTGTAGCATAGACTTGAACAAACCACTTAACCTTTCCAAGCCTTAGCATCCTTACCCCTGAAATGAATCTTTTTTTTTTTTTTTCTGGTGTGCTATTGTGATTTATAATAAAAAGTACGTATTTGATCTTTTTAAATTATTTTTTTATTAACATATAATGTATTATTTGTTTCCGGGGTACAGATCTGTGATTCATCAGTCTTACACAATACACAGCGCTCACCAGGACACACACCCTCCCCAATGCCCATCACCCAGCCACCCCATCCCTCCCACGTCCCTCCACTCCAGCAACCCTCAGTTTGTTTCCTGAGATTAGGAGGCTCTTATGGTTTGTCTCCCTTTCTGGTTTTGTCTTGTTTCATTTTTCCCTCCCTTCCCCTATGATCCTTTGTCTTGTTTCTCAAGTTCCTCATATCAGTGAGATAATATGATAATTGTCTTTCTCCGAATGACTTATTTCGCTCAGCATAATACGCTCTAGTTCTATCCACGTCATTGCAAATGGCAAGATTTCATTTTTTGATGGCTGCATAATATTGCATTGTATATATATACCACATCTTCTTTATCCATTCATCTGTTGATGGTCATTTAGGCTCTTTCCATAGTTTGGCTATTGTGGATTTTGCTGCTATAAACATTGGTGTTGGTCTTCATCCAGTTTCTGACACAGAGCTCCTAAGAGCCTTGGAATTTCCTGTGATGAGAGCAATTAAGGTGTCTTTTGTTATGTTAACGAGGTGACCTTTGGAACACACCTAAAGATGGGAGCTGGTTGTCAGAAGAAGCCACCCTGATTGGAGGGTGGGAACTTTCAGTCCCAGTCCCCTCCCCCCACCCCTGACATTTTATGGAGAGAACTCCCCATAAAAATTCAAAAGGCCAGGGTTTGGAGAGCTTCCAGGTTGGTGAACACATGGGGATTTGAGGAGTGTGGTGCCCCTGGAGAGGGCATGGAAGCTCCGCGATCTTTCCCCATACCTTACCCCATGCATCCCTCCCACGTGGTCTTTCTGATTTTAGCCTTCCACAACAAAGCGTAATCTAGGGGCAGCCTGGGTGGCTCAGTCATTAAGAGTCTGCCTTCGGTTCAGGTCATGATCCCAGGGTCCTGGGATTGAGCCCCACATTGGGCTCCCTGCTCGGTGGGAAGCCTGCTTCTCCCTCTCCCACTCCCCCTGTTTGTGTTCCTGCTCTCGCTATCTCTCTCTCTGTCAAATAAACAAAACCTTAAAAAAAAACAAAACGTAATCTAGTGAGTAAACTGTCTCTCTGAGTTCTGTGAGCTGCTCTAGCAAATTAATCTAACCCAAAGAAGGGGTTGTGGGAACCTCGGATCTATAGCTACCACTGGTCAGGTGACAACCTGGGCTTGTACTTGGTGTCAGAAGAGGGGGCAGTCTCATAGGACTGATCCCTTAAGCTGTGGGATCAACACCATCTCCAGGTAGCTAGTGTCAGGACTGAGTTGAATTGTAGGACACCCAACTTGGTGAGGAACAAAACCCCACCATTGGAATTTGGTGTCAGAATCCTAGTGAGTATTAAAGGAGAAAATATATGCAGACATGTAGCCCAGTGCCTGATGCACAGGACGTGTTCAATAGAAGACAGCCCATTTTCGTGGCAGGCCTGCAATATAGGCACTGGACGAGGCACTGAGTCTGTGCTTCTCCTTACAGACGGGCGGAATCGGTCAGGTAACTGATGGCTTAGGGGAAAGATGCTCCTCCCTCGGTTCTATCTTACACAGCACAAAACTAAACAAAATGGAATACTGGCAGTTAGCTGGTCAGGTGATCAAAAGACAGGGCCAAGCTTCTCTCTTGGCACACGTTGTACTCAGTGGCCCATGGCAGACACCTAGAAGTTATGTTCGCCTCTCACTCCAGCCCCATATCCAATCAGTCCCCAGAGTCAGCCTATTCTGTCTGTAAATCCAGTGTCTCTCCAGGGGAGCTTTATAGTTTATAGCATCATCATTTCGGCCCGATTTAAACATCCTCCAATCTGGTTTACCTAAGTTCTCTTATTAAAAAAGTATTAAGCACCCGCTCTATGCCAGGTGCTAAGAAAAAAAAAATGCAAGAGAAGTGTTCTAATAAAGGTCTATATAAGACAACACAGGAAAGGAGCAGGAATGCGTGGTTATATGGACGTGGAGCCCAAGAGGATTATCTGGACTGGAAAGAAATAACCGGGAGTGAATGAGTCCCCCTAAGAAAGGTATATAGAAGGAAAAGAGAAGAATGCTAGGCACAGGACTGGGGCCGGGGGCAGGGACGAAAATTTAAGGGTAAGCAGACAAGGAGGAAAGGAAGGAGCTGAGGAGAGCTGCCAACAATGCGGAAAGAGAAACAGAAAACAGGGGTGTAGGGGAAGCAAAAGAAGTCCGGGGGAGAGAGGGGTCTGAAGTTTCTAATACAACCGAGAAATCAAGCGTAGGTAGCAAGTGTAGACACCTGAGCTGAGGAGCTTCAGGTAATTGTTCGCCATTGTGAGTGTGGTTTCCGTGGCGTGGTGGGAACAGAAGCCAGATCCCAAGTGGGGGAAGAGTGACTGGCAGATGAAGAGTGGAGAAAGCGAGTATGAGTGACTCTTCCTTTGGAAGAAGGGAGAGAGATGAGAATATAAACAAGTGAACACCGTGTACCAAGTGATAACCAGGGGCGCACAGACCAGGCGGGACATACACCAGTTACCTGTGGGCTCTGGAGTCAGGGTCCCTGGCTGTGAAAGCCGACTCTGTCGCTCTCCTGTGACAGTATCTCAATTCCTTCATCTGTAAAATGGGGATCGTCATAGGATTTTTATAAAGATTAAAGGTGAGGCGCCCGGTATAGAGTAACTACTCAATACATATTATCCTTAACTCCTCTATTCAAAGTGTTATGGAGACAGCATAAAAGGTGGCGGTTCTGCTGGCTGAGTGGAGTCAGAGAAAAATTTGTAGAGGAGTCTTGGAAGCTGGATGGCAAAGGGCAAGTAAGACTTTTTCAGGTGGAGAAAAAAACAATCAAAAAGCATATGTGAGAAGGGAACACAAATTAGATAAACAAAGACAAGTGAATGAAATTGCAGGGTGGGTTTGGTCCACAACCACACCAGGAATTTGGAAAGATCCATTTCTAAGATATAAACCCATTTTTTTTTGTCTTAAAAGCTTTTATTTTGAGATAAATGTAGATTCACATGTAATTGTAATGAATAACATGGAGAGAGATCTCACATATCCTTCACCAGGCTTTCGCCAATGATAACATCTTGCATAATTACAGTACGATGTCACAGCCAGGGAATGACATTGGTACAATCCACCCACCTTATTCAGATTTCACTAGTTTTATACACACTCTGTGTGTGTGTGCCTGTGTGTGTGTGTATTTTATGTTATTTTATTACACGTATGTATTCGTGTAACCACCACCACGATCAAGATGCAGGAAAGTGCTATCACTGCAATCATCCCTCATGCTACCCTTTCTCGGTGCATTTTTAATGTTTGCTGCTGAGAAGACAAAGAAGAGGAAGACAGAGGAAAATATTTTTTTCTCTTTGGGCGAAAGAAAGGCCGGCCTTGGGAAAAATTCTGAAATCATTGGGCACCTGCCCTCTTCCCTTTTGGAACGCCTCCCCTGCCTTGTGCATTTATCTGCATTTCTCTAGGAAACCTTTCTCAGCAAAGTGATTGAAGAACTGTAGTTGATTAATTTAATGTATACTTAGGTATGAATGACTTGAAGATTGTTATGTCAGCCAGAAGCTGCAGTTTTGAAGAAAAGAGCGTGCTTGCTGTTTGCACACCATTTCTTATGGGTGTTTTTTGTTGTCTAACAAAGTGAAATGAAACAATTCCCATAGTGTGTGGCAGCATAAACGGGGGGCCAAGATTACAAAAAAGGCCAGCCCCTTCTCGAAATCTGACCTCATGCTATGGTCTCATAAGCAGATACTGATGTTTATAACTTTCATTTGTCTACTCCTGTACCTTTAGGTTTTTCTAGATATTCCACGTGTTTTTCCACCGTGTTCCTTGTCACGGTAGCAAGGAAGAGATGGGAAAAGGGGAGGAGGGAATGTGCAGCAGCAGATGTGAAAATCAGGCAGGTGTTTCTAAGTCACTGATACCTGTAAAGGTGACCACATACTATTTTAATTCCCTCTTATTAAGATACAAGCTCTTGAGAGAAAATTCTATGTTCATGACTTTTACTTCTTTTCCCTTCCTTCCTTTCTTCCTTTCTTCTTTCTTTCTTTCTTCCTTTTCTGTGCCCAACGTGGGGCTTGAACTCACAACCCCTAAATCAAGAGTCACGTGCTATACCGACTGAGCCAGCCAGGCGCCCCTTTGACTTCTACTCCTTGAAAAATATTGTACGTAAGTCATGACTACAGATAAAAGTCAATAGTTTTCTTTAGTGAGGGAAAACTACATCATACATTTATTATTTGTGTTTTGCTTTAACTTTCTATTTCAAAACCAAGTTGCTTGGCATCGTGAATGCCTTTGGTCTTGCTTATGGCCCTTGTATATATCTGGACCAGGTTGCACTGGCCTTTTGGAGAATTACTTTAACTGAATTGTGCTACTTGGCTATGTGGGCACGTGGGTAAGAAACAGTCCTGTGAAATTCATCATCACCTTTGTCGTAAGGATATTGCTGAAAATGGACTTCATTCCATTGCATGGTGTTCTGTTTATGAACATCCTTAGGAGACTGTCTTTATAGTCTTGATATGAAGAATAGTCATACTTCTCTTGATGGAATGGTCTGGTTTTACAATATAGGCACTGTAATTGTGTTTGGTCTTTGCAAAGACTGCTAGAAAGCCTAGAATGCATCTGTGGTTCAACCTGAGCAAGTGCCTTTCACATACTGGCCTAATTCCTGGCCCCACTTACATTCCTGTTCTCTTTCTCATATGCTCCTAATTAATGTTCTTTTCATATATACTATGTATCTTCCAAAGCTACCTTAATTTCTTTTTGATGTAGAATAGTAGCTTAAGAACATAAGATCTGGGGTCCAAATGTCTCATTTCAAATTTTTGGTCACCACTTACTGACTGTACAACCCTAGGCAAGTTATTTAATGTCACCAAACCTCAGTTTTCTCATCTGCAAAATGGTGTTAAGAGTTCTACTTCATAGAGTCTTGTGAGGATTAAAGGAGGTAAGTCACGAAAAAGACTGAGCACAATATCTGGCCCAAAAGAGAGCATTCAGCAAATTCATGTCATTATTGCTCTTACTGACAACATTTTATGTTAATATTAGCACACATGATATAAGCATACACATATATGAAAAAATATGATCATAACTCTTAGGAAATGGCTCTTTTTCCTCCACGTTTATTTGAAATTCACATGCCTTGATATTCATTACAAGCTAGTTTCAGGAAATAGATTTTCAAGTGTTAACAGCTCAAATCAAGGCAAAAGATTATATGTGATAATTAGCATCAGCCTTAGATAGCTATACAGAAATGTAATGCTTTTCCTCTTTGTGTTTCTCTTAGACATAGAAGCTAGTGTCAATCTTTAAGCTAATGTATCTATTTACATAGTAGTTCTAGAAGTGTTAGTGAAATGCAGATTATCTTATCTTGCAATTTAAATGAAATATTGCACAGATAATTTCAGAAAGGAATTTTCCAGATAGTGAGACATAGTCCTCAGCAACACAAAAAACCAGAAACAATACTAGATCTAATTCTGTAAGAGTGCAGCCATGTGCTGAGGGCACCATTTCATTTTTAAGGACATAGATTTAATTTCATGTGACAATCTGGCATCAAAGTTTTCCTCTGGTCTTCTTTTTTCCAAATAGCCCTGTAAGTATGAAAATGCAATCAAATAGGAAAAGATTAAATTTGTGAGACTATTTGCAGGGCACCAAGGTTATTATGAAGGCAGCAAATGAACAAAATAGATTAAGGAAAATGCCAAAGAAAGTTGCATGATATAAACACATCTAACATAACTAATGAGAATCCTACGTGCACAATAAAATGTCACCCTCTATAGCTAGCTCATTGTTTTCTATACCATTTCCATCTATCATATTTATCAAAGAAATGTAATAACTCTTCAGGATATCATATTAATTCATGCAATATTTTTCTCTCTCTACCAAGGCAAGGAGGGGAATTTTGCATTAGTAGTAGGTTTTATTTTCCTCAATACTAAAAAATCTTTTGCAACATTCCTTTATTTAAAAGGGTTGAAGTTAGCAAGCTAGGGGCACCTGGCTGGCTGGCTCAGTCGGTGGAATGTGCGACTTTTGATCTCAGGGTCCTAAGTTTGAGCCCCAGGTGGGGTGTAGACATTACTTAAAAATAAAATCTTAAAAAAAATTTTTTTAAATAAAAAAATAAAAAAGAAATAAAAATAAAGTTAGTAATCTATGTTAAAGGCATATGAGTATAAAACTAACTCTTAGTGACTTATACCTAAGTATTTAAAAATTCTTTTGTTGTTTACAAGAAAAATAATAATACAGTGCAATTTTCTATGCCAAAAAATTAATTTGAAGGTCTATCTCATTTATTTTCTTAATGACTTCATTTATTTGCACTATATAACTCATTTTAGTTCTGATTGTGCTTTTAAAAAAAATAGAATATATATTTATCTATTTTAATGGCACATGTTGAATGAATCGCCAGTGAAATTTCATTTAATGGTAAGGAATTCCTTATCGTGACTTAAAAAAACATAAGTTATAGGGACGCCTGGGTGGCTCAGTCGGTTGGGCATCTGCCTTCAGCTCAGGTCATGATACAGGGGTCCTGGGATCGAGCCCCATGTTGGCTTCCCTGCTCAGTGGGGAGTCTGCTTCTCCCTCTCCTTCCAGCTTGTGCCCTCTCGCTATCTCTGTCTTTCTCTCTCTCAAATAAATAAATAAAACCTTTTTTTTAAAAAGATTTATTTATTTATTTGAGAGAGTGAGAATGAGAGAGAGAGAGAGTACATGAGAGGGGGGAGGGTTAGAGGGAGAAGCAGGCTCCTCGCCAAGCAGGGAGCCCGATGCGGGACTCGATCCAGGGACTCCAGGATCATGACCCGAGCTGAAGGCAGCCGCTCAACCAACTGAGCCACCCAGGTGCCCATAAATAAATAAAATCTTAAAAAAAAAACACATGAGTTATAGATCTGAGGTCCAATGACATTTTTTCCTTCCCTCTCATGGTCTTCTTGTGCAATAATTTAACAGAAGATACTCAGGAAGTCCTTGATATGTTCCAAGTTGTCTGCCCGACATTGGCCTAGCCTAATAACTTTGCAGATATGCTGATCTCTGTCATCTGCAGAAGTCAGGGGCATTAACACCCTCAGCCTGGCCTGTTCTATTGTTACTATGCCATCTTGGCAGTTCTGCTTATCCCCTTGCCCTCATATTTCTCCTCTGTTCTTAGGAGAAAAGTAATTGAATGGCACTCACCAAAGTTTTGAGATGCACTTAGAAAACCATGGTCAAGGGCGGTACATAGGGCAGTCACTGATGTATGCTTAAAGTATCTTCCTTTCATATCATTTATTTTCAGAAGTCAGTATTAGTATTCCAACTTTTGGATCGTGAGACCACAGCATAGACAGAATGAATGAATTTCTAAAGTTAGCAGGGGAGTTGAAAATAGAAGTCACATTTCCAGAATCTTAATCATCTGTTTTAAACTTTAAGTATTTTGACAAGCAGACAGTTCTATGAAGAATTTTATCTTGATTTAGAAGGTTGATGCTTTTCACTGGAGTTTGTCCAAATTGCACTGAAATGCACTGATGGGAAAGAAACAAATTTTTATGATGTATTCATTATCACCTAATACTCTATATACATTAATTCAGGTGAGTTAGTCCTTATAGCATCTTGACGTGGTGACTGTTGCTGTCCCCATTTTACAGATTAAAAACAAAAACAGAGATTCAAAAAGAGATGAGTCCCAGCCTCCTGGTTTAGATTTGGGATCACTATTCCAAAGTGGGGGAGCAAAACATTAAGTGTTGTGAAATATTTTCAAATTTTACTGTAAATTTTATGTACTTACTGGTGGTTTTTATGGGAAAAAAAAAAGCAATGTGTAATTAAAAAAAAAAAAGAGTGAAAAGGATTTTCTTGCCCTGGAACACGCAGTCTGCTCACTTTCCTGGAGCCTCTACTCAAAGATTTGGAGGCAATATACTGTTTTCGTATTAAAACAATCTCTGCTCTATTAGGGGGTTAGCGCAAAATTCATTAATGTCTGTATAATGTTTTAAAACAAAATAAAAAACTTCAAAGACGTTTATGAGCACTATAGCGATGTTCCAGACTTCCCAGGGGCAGGGTTTTCCTCTCCTCTGTTGTTGGGGCACTCGATGAAAAGTTGGAGAAGCCTGAGGTTCCTTTTTAATTACGGCAATTGTTCCTTGGGTTTTGCCACGTCACTTCCTGGTCGTCTTTCAAAGTCGAGGAGGATTTACTTCTCAGAAAAATCAACTTCAGCGGGGGAAGTGAATTACTCTCCCTGGGAGGATGGCAGATCCAATCTATGAAAACAAAATTATATTTGGAAGAAAAAGAAAACTTCTTTTAGCAGTGGCTGGATGTAATCAAACTTCTCTAGATCAAAGCCAGTTAGCGGCATGCTTGATGTTAGCAGTGAGAAGAGATGTTTTGGCTGTGCATGCCTACCAGCAGAAAACACCAGAACCCTGAAACTCTCCAATGCCTTTTGCACCTACAATTTCTTTGATGGTCACTTAAAATGTCCGGGGACCCCCTCAACATGCTGAGGTCTTAATCTACTTCTTCTCGCTCTCCGTGGCTCCCCCTGGGCCCTTACTCCTCCATGGGAGACAGTGTCCTCCCTGCGTTCCCTCACAGTCATCTCTCTCAGCAGGTCCTCTGGCACCCCATCCTAACTGCTCATTTAGTCATCATCTTTTTTTTTTTTTTTTTGCCAGACTGTAAGCTCTGCGAGGGCAGGTAAAAATGTTCCATGAATGAACGAGTGTTCGATGAATGAATGACTTCTCCCCGTGGCTTTCTCAGCAAGGGGGGAGGATGGTTCCCACCAGAGTTGCCCTGTTCTTCACAGGCTCCTAGAGAATCATTAGCCCCCTTCCCACCTCAAGGAACCTGGCTCAAGTTCCTGGAGGGGGTGTCGGGTGTAGGTTAGATGATGTTTGAGAAACACCAAGCAGTCACTTCTGCAAAAAATTAACCAGTAAGTCAGAGTCCAGACACTTTGGCCCTTACCTTTGGGCAGTTCGTGGCCCATCCACAGTCAGCAATATGAAGTTAGAGGTGGCTGTTGACTTCCCTCTTTATTTGATGGTTTTATTCCATCAATCTCAATATGTGGAGATGAAAAGTATAGTTCTGAAGTCAGATTGCTGAGGTTGAAAACCAGTTCCATCGCTCTGGGCAAATCACTTCCCCTTGATAAACCTCGGTTCCATCATCTGTGAAGTGGGGCCAATACCAGCCCACCTCACATAGTTACCATGAGGATTAAAGGAGATAAACCCTGAAAAGCATGTAACATGGTGCCCTGCACATAGTTTGTACTGTAAATATGAATATAAATATTGTAGTATAATATTGTAGCTGGCAGGAGACCCTCATATGCTGGGATTCCCTGAATGTGTGGCACACATAGTTTAGGCTCCTATATTGTTTGCACACACACATAGACCCACACACACACACACACACACACACACACACTCACGCCATGTGCATGTACCGGTTGATGAAATCGAACAAGGAGCTCCATGCTTATTCTGGAAATGGATTAATTGAATTAAGGAAAGCAAAGGCATGCTTGTATTATGAGTCCATGACCTAATCAGAGAGGAAAAAAAAAAAGCAGACATACAATCTATTCCAAGAAAAAACCAATCTCCTTGGAGGCTGGCCCACAGAATTGCAGCCGTCTCTGCCCCCGTGGACGTTACTCTCTGCTCCGGCATTCCTTCCGAGCTGCTGTGGGATGCTGGACCTGGCAACATATTTTTAACTGAATGAAAAACACATCAGGGTCCCCAAAAGGTGAAAGCTTAGTGTCTGCCAGGGTGACGTGGGCTTTTGGATACTTCTGTCTGGAGGCCAAAATACCTAAAACTCAAAGATGAAAGATGTGCTCCATCTGGGAGGGAACTTAAGGAAGGATCCGGGCTCCTCTCAGGCAGGACAGTGGCCTGGCCAATGCCACAGTGAGACCAGGAAAGGGCCCTTCTTCTGCTGCCCAGCCTCCCTGGTGAGATGAGCCTCCTCCTTGCAAGCTTATGAATATCAATGAGACCAAACCACGTGCAACAGAGCCAGAACATATTGCAACAGCCAAATTGCAAGTTGGCTCCTAAAGCTTGGCCAAAGGAGCATATAATTCAAACCCTGGGGCTGAGACTGGCAACGCGCCTGAGCCTAAGGAGGGATAGAAGAAACCTCCCCTCAAACCTCTGAAACCTCTGGCAGATCAAGAGGAAAGAATAAGGGAGCAGGCGTGCAGGGCTATCGTCACTGCCCTGTAAACACTCTCGACCCCAGGCGGTCATCCAGAAGTCAAAGTGAAGTGTTCTCCGCTGAAGCAAGGCATGAGCAAAGAACCCAATGCCCAGAAGGCGCACTCTGATTTGGCATAAATAAGAACTTCATGAACTTCATCAAAGCAGGGAAATTCTTTCATTCAACAAATAATTACGGGGCAGTCACTGTATGTCAGGCTCTCTGCTAGGCACTGGGATTAGGATGGAAAAGAGGAAACAGTTCCTGATCTCAACTAGTTTACAGTGGTAGGGGTGTGTGTGTGGGGGGGAGGTGGGGGGAACTAAAGGGGGTAAAGGAACGAGAACAAGCAGGAAAGAATTTCAGTGTGCCATGCTGTGCTGTTCCCATGTCTCGAAGTTCATTCCTTTATAGGAGGTAGTGTTCCATAATTTGTTTTTCTATTCTCCCGTGGATGACATTTGTTGTGTTTCCAGTTTGGGACTCTTATGAAGAAAGCGGTGATGAACGTTCATGTCTTCACAGGATGTACCTTTTCATTTCTCCTGGGTTAATATCTAGAAATGGAATTGTGGGGTTAGATGGTAAGTGTATATTTAACTTCATGAGAAACCAAATGTTTTCCGAAGTGGCTGTACCATTTTACATTTCTTTTTTTTAATTTTTAAAATTATTTATTTATTTATTTTTAAGATTTTATTTACTTATTTGACAGAGAGAGACACAGCGAGAGAGGGAACACAAGCAGGGGGAGTGGGAGAGGGAGAAGCAGGCCTCCCGTGGAGCAGGGAGCCTGATGCGGGGCTCGATCCCAGGACCCTGGGATCATGACCTGAGCCGAAGGCAGACACTTAACGACTGAGCCACCCAGGCGCCCCCATTTTGCATTTCTATCCTCCGTGTATGAGAGTCTATCCTCATCAACATTTGCTTTTACCTGTTTAAAACAATTGAGTCATCATGGAGGGTGTATGGTGGTAGCCAGCTGTGGTTTTATTCGCATTTCCCTAATGATCGATGATGAGGAGCTTTTTCTTTCCCTTCATGTTCTTATTTGTGATTAGTGCATTTTCTTTGGTGAAATGTCTGTTCAAATAATTTGACCCATTTAAAAAATCAGATTGCTTGCCCTGTTATTATTTTGTGAATTCTTTACAAATTCTGGATATGAGTCCTTATCAGATTTTGCAAATATTTTCTCTCAATATGTGGCTGGCCTTTTCACTTTCTTAACAATGTTATTTTGAGGAGCAAAAGTTTTAAATTTCGGTACCTCCAATTTATTATTTTTAGTTCATGGTTTGTGCCTTATGTCCTAAGACATTTTGTCTAGTCCCAAATCACAAAGATTTTTCTTCTGTTTTGTCCTAGAAGTTTTATGGTTTTGACTTTCCATTTAAGTTGAGAACACATTTTGAGGTAATTTTCTTATGTAATATGAGATAAAAGTTGAGGCTCTTTTTTTTTTTTTTTTTTTGTCACATGAAAGAATCACTTGCTGAAGAGACTGTCTTTTCCAAATTGATTTCAACTATTTGTTAAAAAGACCATCTTTTCACGGTTGATATTTTGTCACCTTTATTGAAAGCGAAATGATCATTTATGTGTGGGCTTATTTCTAGACTCTTGAACCAGTTTCGTAGATCTCTATGTCTATCCTTATGCTAACACCACACTGTCTTGATTATTTTAGCTTTACATTAAGATTGTTCTTCTCCAAAATTGTTTTGACTGTTCTAGGTTTTTGCATCTGTATGTAAATTTCTACAAAAAAAATCCTGCTGGACTTTTGACTGGAATTGCATTGAACTGATAGATCAATTTAGGGAGAATTGATATCTTAGCAATATTGAGCCAATTGAACGATGAACAAAGTATGTCTCATCATTTACTTAGATCTTCATTAATTTATCTCAGCAAAGTCTTGGAATTTTCCATGTACATACCATCACATATTTTGCTAAATTTATCCATAAGTATTTCATGCTTTGTGATGCCACCATAAATGATATTATTTAAAAATCTTCAATTTCCAACTGTCTGTTGCTAGCCTCTAGAGATACAATTAATTTTGTATGTTGGCCTCGTATCCTGTGACCTTATCAGATTGACTTCTTAGCTGTAGTTACTTTTTGGCAGTTTCCTTAGGATTTTCTACATGAACAACCACAGAGCCATTTCTTCCTTTCCAAACTACATGGCTTTTATTTTGGTTTCTTGCTTTATATCATTGTCTAGGAACTCCCTTTGAATAGAAATGGCAAGAGGAGTCCTATTGACTTCCTCCCAGTTGCAGGGGAAAATAATTCAGTTTAAAATTTTTAAGATTGGTGCTAACTTTACATTTTTGGTGGATTTCCTCTATCACATTGGGAATATTTCCTTCTTTTTCTAGTTTGCTGAGAGTTGGTTTGATTTTTTTTTTTTTTATCATAAATGGGTTTTGAAATCTGTCAAATGTTTTTCTATATCTGTTGAGCTGGTTGATCATATAGCTGTTCCTTTTTAGTCTGTTACTATGGTGAATTACGTTTACTGATTTTTGCATTGTTGAATCAATCTTACAATTCTGGGATAAACCCCACTTGGTCATGGTATGTTCTTTCTTAATATTTAACTGGATCTGATTTATTAAAATTTTAATGATTTTGTGTCTGCATTCACAAGGCGTATTGGTCTGCAGCTTTCTATCCTTTTAGTTTCTTTTTTTAGTGTTGGTATTAGAGTAAGACTAGTTTCATAAAATAAATAGGAAAATTTTCTCTTCTTTATTTTTTTTGTGTAGGATTGGTTTTATTCCTTCCTTAAATATTTGGTAGAATTCACTGATAAAGATGTCTGGAACTAATTTTTTTGTTTTGTTTTGTTTTGAAGGAAGGTTTATAACCACAACTTCAGTATCTTTAATATAAATTGAGATCTTAATATATATATAAATTGAGATCCTTAAAGTATTTCTTCTTGAGTGAACTTTAGTTGTTCTGATTTTCAGGGAATCTTTTCCTTTTATCTAATTTGATGAGTTTATTAGCTTGAAGTTATTCGTAAGTTCCCACATTATCTTTTTAGTATATGTAGAATTGTTCATACCTAATACTGGTGATTTTGTCCTCTATTTTCTTGTTCAGTGTAAGATAAAGATTTATCAGTTGTTTTTTTAAACGAATCAGCTTTTGGTTTTGTTTTCTCTATTGTTTGTCCATTTATTTATTGATTTCTGATTATTTCTTTCCTTCCATTTTGATTTAAGTTGCTCTTCCTTTTCTAGTTTTTTATGGTGGAAGTTTAGATATTTGATTTAAAACTGTTTTCTTTCCAGTGTGCCTGGGTGGCTCAGTTGGTTAAGCATCTGCCTTCGGCTCAGATCATGATCTCAGGTTTCTGGTATCAAACCCCTGTGTTGGACTTCCCACTCAGCGGGGAGTCTGCTTCTCCCTATGCCCCTCCCCCTGCTCGTGATCTCTCCCTCTCTCTCAAATAAATAAATAAAATCTTAAAAAAAAAAACTGTTTGCTTTCCAACATAAGCACTGAAAGTAATAAATTTCTTTTATAGCGCTGCTTTAGGTGCATCCCACTTTTATAGGTGCTGCTTTTGTTTTCATTCAGTTAAAAATATTTTCTGATTTCACTTGTGATTTCTTTTTTGACCTATGTGTTATTTAGAAGTATGTTGTTTAATTTGCGAACATCGGAGTGTTTGCACATATCTTTCTATTATTGATTTCTAGTTAATTCTTTTGTGGTCAGAGAATATACTATGAAGGGATGATTTCAATCCTTTAAAATTTATTGAGACTTGTTTTACGGCCTCAAATATGGCCTAATTTGATAAATGGTCTATGTACACTTGAAAATAGTGTTTATTCTTCTGTTGTTAGGTGGAGTGTTTTATAAATGCCAATTAATTTAATTTGGTTAATCTGTTATTCAAGTCTTCTGTATTCTTACTGATATTCTGCCCACATATTTTAACAATTATTTTAGGAGAGGACTGTTGAAATCTACACTTACAATTTTGTGTATTTTTTCTTCTACTTCTATCAGTTTTTGCCTCATGTATTTTGAAACTCTGTAACACTGTAATGTTTCTTGATGAATTGGTTCTTTATTATTATGGTCCTATGGACTGAAATCTACTTTGTCTAATATTAATGTGGCCAATTTCGTTTCTTCTGCCTACTGCTGGCATAGAATATCTATCTATCTATCTATCCTTTTACTCTTTTTTTGTAAATTTTTTTGATAATTTTTTTGTCCTTTTATTTTTAATCTGCCCATGTCTTTATAGTTAAAGTTGGCTTTTTGCAGACAGCATATATTTTCTTGTAGATAGCATATCTTGCTTTTTTCTCACCCAATCTGACGATCTTTGTTTTTTAATGGAGTGGGTTTTTAAAAATTGATTTATACTTGATATATAAATTGTATTAGTTCTAGGGGTACAATATAATGATTTGATATATATAATAATGGAGTGTTTAGATTACTTACATTCATTGCAATTATTGATACGATTGGCATTTTAGTATTTGTTTTCCATTGATCCCAATATACTCTTTGTTCTCTTTTCTCTTTGTTTCTTAATTTTTTTTGAAGACTGATTTATTTATTTTAGAGAGAGAGAGAGTGCATGAACAGGGGGAGATGCAGAGGGAGAGAGAGAGGGGAAGCAGACTCTCTGCTGAGTAGGGAGCCTGACGTGGGGCTTGATCTCAGAACCCTGAGATCATGACCTAAACCGAAACCAAGAGTCGGATGCTTAACAGACTGAGCCACCCAGGCACCCCTCTTTGTTTCTTTATTCATTTGTAGGAATCTGATCTTTTCAAGATTCCATTTTACCTCCACTATTGGCTTACTAGCTATATCTCCTTTAAAAATTGTTTTTAGTGGCTGCTCTAGGATTTACAGTATCTAACAAATCATAAGCAATCATAGTTTACCTTTATTTTTTAAACAGATTTTATTTTTAAGTAATCTCTACACTCAGCGATAGGGCTCAAACTTACAACCCTGAGATCAAGAATCACATGTTCCACTGACTGAGCCAGCCAGGCGCCCCCATGGTCTCCCTTTAAATAATCTTGTATCATTTCATGTGACATGTAAGAATAGTACACTTAAACTTAAAACAGTACACTTTCATTTTCCTCCTCTGGTCCTTGGTGAAATTGTTGTCATACATTTTGCTTGTGCATATGTTATAAACCCCACACACTTTATTACGTTTGCTTTAAATAGTCACATATCTTCTAAAGAAATTAAGTAGGAGAAAGAATGTTTTGTTTTTATACACATATTTACTCTCCCTGGTGTTCTTTATTCCTTTGTGTGGAATAAAATTTCCATCTGTTATAGTTTTTTTTTTCTCCTGCCTGAAAAGTTCCTTTAAAATTCCTGCAGTCTACTAGTCACACATTCTTTGTTTTACTAGGAAAAGCCATCTCTTTCACCTTTATCTTTTTTCTTTTTCTTCCTTTGTACGGTATGCTTACATTTATAACGTTCGGGCCTGTACATTTAAAGACACATAGAGTGCTTGGTTTGGCAGCACATAGAGTTGGAACGACACAGGGGCAGATTGGCATGGTCCCTGCCCAAGGATGATGTGCAAATTTAGAAGCATTCAAGTCTTTTGTACTGAATGCAGGGCACTTAAAAATAGTTAACATAGTAAATTTTATGTTATGTATGTTATACCACAGGTAAAAAAAAAAAATGCATAGAAATGGGTCCTGGCTCAGTTGGTAGAGCATGAAACTCTTGATATCAGGATTTTAAGTTGGAGCCCCAGGTTGAGTGTAGAGATTATTTAAAAATAAAATCTTAAAAAAAAAAGAGAGAGAAAAAGAAAAAGGAATGGGTCTAGAAATACACATACAAAACTGTTAACATTGGCCTGCTCCTGGGAAGAGGGGTTGGGATAAAGGACAACTTCCAGATTTTTCCTTCAATTTTTCAACTTTTTATCTGAAAATTATTTCAAATATAGAAAAATTGCATGAGTAAGAGTATTACCAAGAATATCTCTATACTGCTCACCCAGATTTATCTACTAATAACATTTTATCTACTTACTTCATCTCTGTCTCATATATATATATATGTGTGTGTGTATATATATGTATATATATGCAGTCTGTGGGGAGATGATTTAAATCAATGCAAACACATTCTGCTCCTCATCAAAATTTCCATCTGGGTCCAGCATCTATTGATTTCTGCCGAATGGGTCTTTCCTATGATGGTTGCAAAATGTTTTGTGGTTTTTTTTTTTTCAGCTCTGCTACTCTGTCCTCATTGATCATTTGGCACTTAGTATTTGATTGTAAGCAGGAACTTCCCAGTTGTTTATATATTGATCATAGGTATGGACTCACAAATACCTGTTTTCAGTAATTTATAATTCACTCTTGTATTTATTATCTTCCTGCTCAGGTTGTCCTGGATTTGGCCAGTGGAGCCCCTACAAGCTGGCTCCTGCATCCCAGTGATATGTGATACCCCCCGCCTCATCATGTTGAGCACTTCCTTAATATTTGGCATAAAAAGATTTTCAGGCTTTTCTTGTATCTACCTGCCCCAGTCCTGAATTTAGCCATTTCTAGGAAGAGCCTTGGTTCCTTTTAATGAGAGAAGGTATTAGAAACCAAGATCTGGGTGCAAAGTATGCTCATTGTTCCCGGGGAGTCTTTGCTTCTTATACCTTTCAGTTGGATGAACAAGAAAATCAATGGATATCTATACATGTACATGAACACATACAAATATACATAGACATCTATGTGCGTACATTGATCAATACACATACATGGGGACATATACATATTTCATATGTATATGAATTCATAATTTCAATTGCATTCATCATCACAGGTTTCTTCTTGCCTTCTCCTATTCTATATTTGCATGTGGCTTTTTTTTTTTTAAAGATTATTTATTTATTTATTTATTTGACAGAGAGAGAGAGAGAGCACAAGTAGGCAGAGAGGCAGGCAGAGGGAGAGGGAGAAGCAGGCTCTCCACTGAGCAGGGAGCCCAATGCGGGACTCCATCCCAGGACCCTGGGATCATGACCTGAGCCGAAGGCAGATGCTTAACCGACTGAGCCACCCAGGCGCCCTGCATGTGGCTTTTTCAGTTAGAACCTTGGGTCCCCCCCCAAAATACATTTACTTATTTCCTCAAAATTGCATAGTGAATCTAAAATAATTTCAGAATTGCTTCATCCTTGCCTCTATACAAAACAAACCTACTGAAAAGAGGACAGGATTTATTTGTAATTTCCTCTGTGCCCTATTACTCCATCACAAACTGAGGGTGTTACATAGTAAAATAGTCATGCATTACTCAGATTAGTTCTTCTTTTTTTCTATTTTCCTTCTGTGTTGTTATACTATTCATATGAAATCTAAATGGGCTGCTGTGTTTCAGTTTGCTCTCCATTTTATATTCGTACAAATGGCCCTTCCCCCCCCCAAATCCTTACTGCCACTCTCCCCTTATAGGTAACCAGCTTCATGGTTTTCTGGTTTATCCTTCCCATCTTTCTTTTTGTAAAGGAAAATAGTCAAAGATTTTCTTTAATTTTTCCTGCTACTATGTTTTTCTTTTAACAAGCAGCTTTACTGAGGCATAATTTACATGGTATAAAATTCACCCGCTTTAAGTGGCATCTAGACAAGTGTCAGTAAATTTACACAGGGGTACAACATCACCACAGTCCAGCTTTAGTTTAGAACATGGCCATCATCCCGCCAGTTTCTCCCACGCCCATTTGCAGATGGTACCCACTCCCGCCTCAGCTGCAGCAACCACTGATCTATGTTCTGTCTCTGTACTTTTACCCCTTCTATAAATTTCATATCAATGGAATCACACAATACATAGTCTTCAGTGTTTGGTTCCTTTGACTTAACATCATGCTTTTGAGGCTCATTTGTGTTGTGGAATGAACTAGCAGTCCTCTCCCTTTTATTGGCACATTGAATGGATGTACCGCAACCTGCTCACCCATTCACCAGCTGATGGACTTTGGGAGTGTTTCCAGCTTTTTGCTTCTCATGAATAATGCTGCTAAGAACAAGTCTTTGGACACACATGTGTTTTCATTTCTCTTGGGTAGGTACCTAGGAGTGAAATTGTTGGGTCCTATGGTAAGTGTACGTTTCACTTAAGGAACCGAGGAACTGCTTTCCAAAGTGCCTTTATTATTTTACACTCCTAGCAGTGATGTATTTATATTTGTAATGTTCATTGTAAGCAAAGGTATTCTCATAAAGTGACCAGAAGTTCTTATCTTAGGTAGGCCAGTTATTGCCCTTGTAGTCTTGCTCATTTTTTACTTATGCATCCCTTTCTTCATAAGGAGTTCAAAGGTAAGTCAGATTATTCCTTGTTGAATTACATGTATTCAGAATAAATGTGACATAAAAAAATCCCCAGAAAATTGTTTCCTCTTTTTTAATAGGGAATGAAATGATAGAGATGACATTATTAAGGAAAGGACACCTACCCTCAATCTTTAAAAATAAAGGTCAATTTCATCAGAAACTTGAGTTTACATTCCTTCTGAAAGATAGGGCAGGAAGTGAGCTTAGTTTATGGAAGGAAGTACCTCTTATAAATGATAGCTACTTGGGAAATTAAAGTTAGGGTAGGGTCATTAACTACAAATTTTGAGAAATCAGAAGAGAATTCAAGAATCTAAAGGTTTTTTTTTTAATGAGAGAGAGAGAGAGAGCACAAGAGGGGGGAGGATCAGAGGGAGAAGCAGGCTTCCCGCTGAGCAGGGAGCCTGCTTCTCCCTCTGCCTCTGTCCCTCCCCCTGCTCGTGCTCTCTCTCTTGCTTGCTCTCTCTCTCAAATAAATAAATAAAATCTTAAAAATTTTTTTAAACATGTATCCTGTGCTTTAGTGAAGTGAGGGTGTATTTGGGCAGTAAAGGGGTTTTCCTGGTACTCTTTAAAATACATCATATAGACAGGAAGTTTCTTTCTCATAGGCCCGGCCCTTATAAGGCACATACGTACATGAACTAATGGGTCCAATGTTTTTTTTTTTTTTTTTTTTAAAGATTTTTTATTTATTTATTTGAGAGAGAGAGAATGAGAGAGAGCAAGCACATGAGAGGGGGGAGGGTCAGAGGGAGAAGCAGACTCCCCGCCGAGCAGGGAGCCCGATGTGGGACTTGATCTAGGGACTCCAGGATCATGACCTGAGCCGAAGGCAGTCGCCTAACCAACTGAGCCACCCAGGCGCCCCGGGTCCAATGTTTTTAAGTTGTTAGTTTTTAAGAAAGAGGAGGATGATCCTCAGGAGTTTGGACTCTACTGGGATAAAATGAGCAAAAATATTTTATATGCCAGGAAAATATCTATCTATCTATCTATCATCTATCTATCTTTTATCTATCTGGTCAACTGTAGCTTTACACAGATGTACTTAACTGCTGAGTTTAATAAAGAGAAAAATTGAAGGATAAGAGTATGTTTCCAAAAGGCATGCCTGATATGTGTTAGTTGGCAAAATGTGCCTAATTATTTTGTAGTGCCTATTTTTTTTCCCTTTCTTTTCTTTTTTCTTTTTCTAAGTAGAGGGTGTGGAGCCTAACATGGGGCTGAAACTCACCACCCTGAGATCAAGACCTGAGCTGACATCAGGAGTCAGAAGCCCAACTGCCTGAGCCACCCAGGCGCCCCTTGTAGTGCCTGTTTTTAATTGGCATTCTGTGTAGTTCCCTCATTTTCAGAAATCACCTCGCACACACACACACAGATGAACTCCACACTGATTTTTATCATTGTTTTCCTTTTGAAAGTTTACATCTGTATCATTGCACAGCTGGAGGATATTGGAGAAATACGACAGAGGAAATATCAAGATGTTAGTACTCCTGGTTTGGTTGGGTAGTAGGTTGACTTTAGGATTGATCCCAAGGTGCTCCTATCTAACCTGCATTCACTCTGGACTTGGCAAATTGACTGATTATGACCGATGGCTCAGTAGTCAACAGGATACCGCTGTGGGAAAGCCGTTAACGCTGAGATGCTGGTGACTCCCATCTCTTCTCTTTGTTCTATATTTTCTATCTTCATACAAAATAACAACTTTTACATTTGTGACAGAATAAGTAAAACGGATCTATACTCGTAACTTAGTAGTTGTTTTAATATACACTTGACCATCCCATCGCATTCCAGCGTTTCCAGAACTTCATTCTTCACTGGGAAATCTGGTGATGGCATTTGACTTTCCCTGCCATCCAGTGGTGTGCTAGTAAATAGTCAACAACTAGTTCTCTGAAAAATAAAAAGCCCTAATTTGTAGCATTTGCTGATGTCCAGGGTGCAAATCTTCTCACCGTGGCTGGGTTTAAGCTATCAGCATGACTTCACTCAGTGTGGAGTGGGGAAGAGATGCATCCACCATTGTAATATTCCCACCCTGCAGGTACAATAAAGGTAAATATTGGGAGGGCATAGGTAGAAATAAAAGGTAGACAAGTTACTAGGAAATGATGAGTTTTGTGTATTTCTTCCCATTGATTTTAATATAATTTACTTATTGTACATTGATATAATTTAATTTTTAATAATGGTTACGTTTAACAACCAGTTTGTGGAATTCCTGCAAATGGAATAATTGGTTCTCACAAGTCAGAATGAACTGGTTCCAGCACCTTCTGTGCCTCATCCTACCACAGCTTCACCGATTTCTCAAGGGCCTGTGGGCTCCTGGAGCACTCTGTCGGGGAAGCGGAGGGAAGTGGGGAGGGAGCTGCAGGATAGGGGAGGCCCGACTCTGACTTCAATGTGTTCATTGCAGGTTTCTTACTACATTTTGATCGTCAATCCTCAGGTTTATGACAAACGCTGGTTATATGGTGTGTGGAGACCAGCTGACAGCAACACTCTTGTTTCCTGTGACTTATTCTTTTCACTTTCAAACTCCTACTTTATACCCCTGTCTAAAATGAGTCCAATCTCTAAATACCACAAACTCAGTTCTCTTTTTTTTTTTTTAAGATTTTATTTATTTATTTGACAGAGAGAGACACAGCGAGAGAGGGAACACAAGCTAGGGGAGTGGGAGAGGGAGAGGGAGAAGCAGGCTTCCTGCAGAGCAGGGAGCCCGATGTGGGGCTCTATTCCAGGACCCTAAGATCATGACCTGAGCCGAAGGCAGACGCTTAACGACTGAGCCACCCAGGCGCCCCAACAAAGTTCTTTTTTAAAAAAGATTTTAATTATTTATTTGAGACAGAGTGAGAGAGAAACAGAGCATGAGCTGGGGTGGGGGATGAAAGGAGCAGAGGGAGAGGGAGAAGCAGGCTCCCCACTGAGCAGGGAGCCCCACATCGGTGTGGGGCTCGATCCCAGGACCCTGGGATCATGACCTGAGCTGAAGGCAGATGCTTAACCGACTGAGCCATCCAGGCGCCCCAAACTCAGTTCTATTTTCTAACATTTCTTCCTTTAAAGCAAGGGTGGGAGAACACTGGTCCTCAAGTTCTACTTCAAGTGTCTGCTCTGAGAGTAAAGTTCCCCAGGATAATTCCTTCATTTCTGTTCTAGTTGTAAAAACATGTCATTGTTTAAAGGCAACATATTAGAAAGCCATTGTTGGCCGTTACTCTTTAAAGCTTATGCTCCTGATTTGTCTGAGCTTCTCTCTCGTGCTTTTCCCTGTGTTTGCATGTTTTTGTTCTTTGTTTTTGTTTTCTGTAACTCTGTCACCACCTGGCCTTCTAATTTTTTTTTTTTTCTTTTCCTACTTCTTTTTTTCTTCTTCTCTCTCTGGGTCTTCTAACGGGGACATAATATAGAACCAATGTATACATTTTTATTATTTGTTGTTTTTATTCAGTGGAATGTTATGTTCTCTTCTGGATTTAAATACTTTGTGAGTAGGATGTGTTCTCTTTCAAATAAAAAAATAACATGAATTTTATTTATGAGTCCCTTGAAGGATTTTGGGGGGAATTGCCAATTGCCTTTGAGAGGGAAAAATAGTTTTTCTACACCCATTCTGAACACTCTATTAGTTCAGCCTGAGAGAACTCCACCTAATGATAAATTCATAGATGTAACAAATAAAACATTTTAAAGAGGATTCAGGAGGCTGGAACAGGGTAGTACCACATTGTGCTATCAACGTAATTTGGAACCATTTTTACCACAAATGGAACGAAACAATCTGGAGATATTGTAATAACCCGAATTCTGTTCAGCACTCAGGTTTGAACCAGCCAATGACATTTAATCTAACTTCTTGAGTAATTTGGCTCCCTGACTTGTGTGCTGGCTGAGTGCTAAAATGCATGCCGTGTACCTGTCTGAATCAGGGAGAGCTGCTCCCAGCACCTTCCACCAGAAGTGTGAGAAAGGCGGAGAAGGCGACACACTCGCAGATGCCACAAGAACAGCCAAAGTGGTGCTTATTGTTTAGACAAAGATGCTATTTTTAAAGTTTAGCCCAAAGGCAAAGTTTTGACTCTGCGAGATCAAGTAGTGTTTCATTTTGAGGAGATCTTAGTAGAATACTCTGTACACTCTCAGAATCACACTTGAGAAAATAGAAATATCCAGAAGGGAAGCCATGCAATTATTAATATCTTCTAAAACAAGACCTAATGGAAATAGTAACATCCCTCGAATCATTTAATCAATGGAGATAAAATGGAGAACTTCTTGAGGACAGAGACCAGGACTTGCTCTCTTTTGGATCCCTCCAAGTGCCTGGCTACCTACCCATGCCCTTATTTTGCATGTAAAACAATTACAAAAACAATAGCCTCTGCAGGGAATCGACAGATGTTAGGGCTTGAGGTCTTAGTCCATTCAGGCTGCTATATACCAAAAATATCACATATTAGGTGGCTTATAAACAACAGAAATTTATTTCTCATAGTTCTGGAGGCTGGAAGCCCAAGATCAGGGTGCCTGCCTGGTTGGGTGAGGACCCTCTTCTGGGTTCAGACTTCTTACTGTGGCTTCACAGGGCAGAAGGGTCAGGGGAGCTCTGTGGGGTCTCTTTTTAGAGCGTTAACCTCATTCATAAGAACTCCACCCTCATGACCTAAGCACCTTGCAAAGCCCCTACCTCCTAACACCATCACAAATGGGCATTAGGATTTCAACATACGAATTTCAGGGAGGACGCAAACATTCAGACTATAGCATGGCCTAATACCATCATCTCCTCCAGCCTTTAATTAAGACCTAGCTCATGGAGACTAACAAGCACTCGTATTATAACAGTCACATCAACATCTGTCCTCCCCTACTTCTCCACCCCTAACGCAGCAAGACTGTCAGAGGATGAGATTCCAACCTCAGGCCGAAGTAAGGCTCCTGTCTCTTTGAAGATTTCCAGGCCCTAGAGTACCCCTGGGGAGAGGGGCCCAGGGTGGGTTTTAGTGTATGTTGGGACACTCAGGTGGACAGGAAACAGAGGGGAGTATTGGTTCTTCTCATTCATGCAGGAAGGAAGGATTTGGGGAGGACAACATAGTGACCCTTTATGTGGGTGAAACGTGGCCTATTGGATGTCAAGTTCTTCAGGGTCTTCCCCCACATGCCTTGATGGGGTGCCGGCAGATGCCCCTTCCTTTACGGGCCAAATTGGAATTATGAGTAGGAGGAATAAATGTTTCTCCTCATGATAAAATGGGCAAACATGGTTTTCATTTAGATCAAGGAGATTCAAGTTAGATCAAGAAACTCTTCTCTCAGTGAGAATTATTCACAATGAAAACAGTTCTCACTGAAACGCTCAAGATGTGGCTTTCAAGCAGATGCCTAATTAAAGTCAGATTTCTATATTGCTCATGCTTGTAGTATAAGGAATTAAAAGGGGACAACTGCAATGAAAAATAGGAGATTCTGGGCACATAAAACAAAGTGCAGGACAGTGATCCAACAAGATTGACAATAATTATTTTACAGTTGACCAGGGATGATCTGTTTTGCCTGAGTTGAAATTTATGTTTATAAAAGAAACCAGAAACGTATAGGAAAATTAAACTTGAGCCTGTCGCTCTGGAGGAAGGTTCTATTTGGTTTCGGGGCTTTCCTTGAGAACAATGAAGTTTCACTCTTTGTCAGGGTGCTCAGGTGTGGAATGAAAATCTATCTACAGAGCCACTCGATTCAAAGCACGGATTATCCTCTCCCCACATTTCCTAGCATGCCGTGAGTCCCCATTCTTGAGCTATCCGATTCCCCTTCTCAGATGAAAACTTCTTCAAATCTCACCTGTTAGAAGAAGTTGCTTTTCCTTTTGCCAAACGATCCAAATAATTTGTGGTTCAAGGTGATTGTTCCTCCAATCGTCTAGGTGCCTAATCTTGTAGGGCACACACCATCATTCCGCGGGGCTTTCTTCTGGGGAAGATTCTTTTGTGAGTCATGATACAGCTGGTATCACTTGACAAAGTGTGATGAGACTAATTAGGTGAGCTGGGAACCAATTACTTCTGAGCGCAGCAGTAAGAGACAACTGAAGACGGAATGTGGTGAGCTCACGGGGTCCATCTGCTGCCGCCTGACTCATCTGTGACCCCAGGATTGCTACTTAACCACAAGCAGAAGATACCATGAAAAACTCCAAGACATGTATAATGGAGCTCATTTTCACATTAGCTTACCAGCTTCCAAATAATATTTAAAAAGGTGGGTAGCGTAACTAGGGAGTGTTGACAAAATTTTAGAAAATGTATAATTCATGGCACTGGGCCAGGAAAACATCAATCGTACAGGCCCGTGGGTAAATAATGAAATTGTTATGTCTCATTTAGCTCCCTATCGATTTGGAAGACAGAAGGTGGTTCCGAGGAAATTTATAAACCAAGGCAAGTCTTGATTTGGATTCTCAGGGAGTACGAGAAGATTCACACAACCTTTATCACTTAGCAACATATGCCGTAGACATGTACTTTCAAACAACGGGGAATAATGGACCTGGAAAATTGTGTTTTCTTGAAAAACGTCTTCAATAGCGCGAGAGAAACACATTTTGTGATCACCGTCTGCTAATGCATATTTGTGGGACTTCTCCGTCTTGGGACGGCTCCCTGTTTTTCTTTGTGAAGCTGAGCCACCTGCGGAGGGCTGCCTAGGTATTCTATTAGCATTTACTGTAACCAGTGTGTAGAAAACACAGATGACTAAAGGCATTGCTTTTAAAGCCCTTTTCACAATTGAATTTCCTGTGGAGAGGCAATATCCCAGGAGCATAATAGATTTTCCTTCTTGTTCCATTCACACAGACACTTCCACAGCTAACTAATCAGTTGCAATTCTAATCTATATTTCTGATTTGCTTACATGCATCATGCAGACTGGCAATCTTTTGAATTTAAATGCGACTTAAAATAAAATAAAATAAAATAAACCACAAGCAAGTAACATGGAATTGTTAACAGTAGGAACCTTGTTTACATTCCACATTCTGAAAATATTTTGTTCAGCTGGCTAGGGCAACCACATGGTTGAGACAGACTGGGTGACAATTGGGTTTACTGCCTGGCTGGAACCAGGATGGAGAAAGGGATGGCGTGTGATGTGGCTGTCTGTCACCTCAAACCCAGAGAAAGAACACATTTTCAGCACACATGCGATCCGTGCTTTAACAGATCTCTGATAATCCTTGCCAGATCATCATGCGCGCCTGGCCCTGGGCCAGAACAATATGCCAGTCTTTTTGAATCTTTAGATAATAACCATCTCTTCCTTTCTGTGGTCATCAGCGGATGCTACTTCTTTCATAAGACTCTCTCGGAGCCCATTTGTTCTTCAACTCCTTTGTTCCCTCCTATTTTCTGGGATTATCCCAGAATACATTCATATTTCTCCTTTCCACTTGCATTTGAAGGTCTATTGAGAGGCTTCTGCCTTCTCTCATCCCACCGCCTCACTTAACAATAGCTCCTGAACAGTGGACTCAAGGGCAAGGGCATTGGAAACACAAAGATACTCTCTTTAACATGGGCTCTGTTTCTGCAGAGAGAACATCTCACTGGACGGACCTGTGCTGGGGGCAGCACACAGTTGTTTGGTTTAGGAAAGGAGAAGGGAGGCAGGGGGAGGGGGAGAGATGAGGATGGCATTCAGAAGGGAAGAATCGGATTTAATAAACCGGTTTTTTCTTTCTCATTAAGTAGGCTCCATGCCCGACCTGGGGCTCCAACTCACCACCCTCAGATCAAGAGTCCCATGCTCTATGGACTGAGCCAGCCAGGTGCCCCTAATAAGCCTTTTCTAATAGCAGTTACTCCGTCCATGATTTCATTCTGTCTGTTAGAAATATATAGCTCACCTGAGGAGAACTAAAGGCAGATGTTCTTTAGAGACCTAAGGAAGCTGTCACAGGTTTGTTTGTTTGTTTGTTTTTTCCCCTTTGAAAAACAAAGCTCCTTAAGGACGTTGGCATCTTGAGAGCGCAGGGATTGCAGGAGCCACAACAGGGAGCATTGAGAGGACTCGAAGGCCAGGGTAGGGAGGCTGTGGGAGCACTCAGCCTCTACTCTCAGCCTCCTGTATGTCCATCCTTAAAGAAGAGAATTTCCAGGAGCCGCTGTGAGAATCAACTGAAACTATTCCAGATTCTGTCCGGAGGCATTTCTCCAGTTTTCTGCCCTCGCCGAGACCTGGCATCCTCTCTAGCCTCTTCCGGCTCTCCCTCGCAGGAGCTGTCCTCAGCCTCCAGTCTCTGCGGTCTACGCCGGGTCAGCGGGGCTTGGACGGTACCGCCCTTTTCCTATTTGGAGGCCTGCTCTCCACATGCAGGGGGGCGGGGGGGGGCATGCAAAGCTCCGGTGGGCTCGGGCTTTCTGCTCTGGGCTCTGAGATTCCCGAGTCCCACACTCCCTCTGCTCCCCCACCCTGAGCCTTCCCCTCAAGCCTTTGAGGCTTGGAAAACAGGTTTCCGACATAGTCATCAAAGGCCAACAAATCATACTCCAAAATGAGAAAATAGAAAACAAATGGAATTGGGTGCCTGGGTGGCTCAGTCGTTAAGCGTCTGCCTTTGGCTCAGGTCGTGATCCCAGGGTCCTGGAATCGAGTCCCACATCGGGCTCCCTGCTCCGCGGGAAGCCTGCTTCTCCCTCTCCCACTCCCCCTGCTTGTGTTCCCTCTCTCTGTGTGTCTCTCTCTGTCAAATAAATAAATAAATAAAAATCTTAAAAAAAAAAAAGAAAGAAAAGAAAACAAATGGAATTGTGAACAAATTCACTAGCAAATTTATAATTTATAAATGCTTAGAGAAGAATCTCCCCCTCCCCCCACGAAATAGATTTGCTCATGAAGCAGAAGAAAAATGTAGTTAATACTTCCTTAGTTCTCAATAAAAGAGGATGTTTGGAATAAGTACACACACACTGAAATAAAACTTTAATTGAAAGCAATAAAAAGTATTATTTCATCTAACACTGAAGAAAGTAGAATCATGTGTAGATGACTAGCTTAAGGCAATGCTTTAGAATGTGAAGGAAATTATATATACATATATATATATAAATTTTTTTACAGTGTCATTGATGTATATTTTACACTCAATAAAATTGCCCATTGTAGGCAGTTTGGTGGGTTTTGATAAATATACACAGTTGTGCCACCATAATCAAGGTTTTTTTGTTTTTGTTTTTGTTTTTTGTTTTATTTCTTTGAGATAGAGAGGTGGGGAGCAGAGGGAGAGGGAGAGTCTTGAGCAGACTCCCCGCTGAGTGAGGAGCCCACAAGGGACTGGATCTCACTATGGGAGATGACCACCTGAGCTGAAACCATGAGCTGGAGGCTTAACCAAGTAAGCCACCCAGGCACCCCTGATTTAGCATGGCGGTTTTGAGATTCCTTCATGTTGTGTATTTCAGAAGTTCATTTCTTCAAACATTTGGATGAGTTCCATTTGGGGCATTATTATGAATAATGCTACTATGAGCATTCCTGTGAAAATCTTCATATGGACATATGATTTCATTTTTCTTTGGTAGCTAGGAATTAAAATATTGGTACATTGGTAAATTGGTACATGCCTAAGGTAGGTGCATACTTAACTTTTAAAGAAGCTGTCAAACTTTTTCAAAGGGGTTGTACCGTTTTACATTCTCACCATATCCTCACCCACATTTGGTATTAGCAGTCGTTTTGATGTTAGCCATTTTAGTGGATGTGAAGTGGCATCTCATTATGGATTTAATTTGTATTTCCCTACTGACCAATGATGTGAAGCATCTTTCCACCTGCCTGTTGGCCATTCAAATATTCTTTTGTAAATGTCCAGTCAAACTTTTGTGCTCATTTTTCCAGATTGCTTGTCTTCTTATTTATTGAGTTTTAAGAGTTCTATTTGTATTCTGAATACAAGTCCTTCATCAGATATACTTTTCATACATATTTTTTTCCTAATCTGTGGCTTGCCTTTGCATTTTTTTTTTTCTGGTGTTTTCCAAGAAGCAAACATCATTAATTTTGATGAAGTTCAACTTACTAATTTTTTTCTTTTCTTTTTGTACTTTTTACATCCCATCTAAGAAATCTTTGCCTAACTCAAAGCCACAAAGATACTCTCCTGTGTTTTCTTCTGCAGAAAATAATTGGAGCAAAGAGGCAGATATGGAGAGCTGCCAATCCATAAACTGTTGTTATGAAAAAAGTAAGTAGAACAAATAGATTAGAAATACTAAGTATAGAAAAAAATCTACTTAAAAACCTAAAAGCATTTAACATCTAAATCTAAAATAAATCTAAGAACAAAGGCTCGAGGTAGGTGGTCACTGGTAGGGTAGAGGTAGGGAGTAGAAAGAAGATAAATCATGCATGTTTCAAAGACAGTGTAAAAAAAAAGTACATATTCTAGTTAAATGTTTAAATCTAGAAAGGATCTTATCTTTCTAGCCCCAGCCCTTGAATCCAGGCTCACTCACCCACTCTCCTATGAAATGGAGGCCTGGAAGATTTTTCTGGTCCTGCTCAGAGTCTGAGCTGCTTTCACTTGTTCTCCTATTCCAAACCCTGAACATGTGGCTCCCAGAACCCAGCCCTGGTCCTTGCTTTGTTCTCTAAGCCCTCACACTGTCTCTTCTCTGCAATCAGATGGTCTACTGGAACTCAGAGGACTCTAGCCAGGAAAATGCAAGCCCCATCCTGGTTTTGAGGCTGAGAGCTGACAGTCCATCATCCTACGGGCTGAAGAAGGGAAGGCATGGAAGGATATAATTTCCAAAAGAACTAAGCCAGCTTAGTGTAAGACTTCTCTCCAGCAGTGGAACATAGGAAATAATGGAACAATACCTACAGAACTTGGAAGAAAAAAGAGAATTTAATAATTCATTTGAAGGCAGTTGAAAAAAATCAAATATGCCTATTTTCAGAATATAGCTGATCCCAGTGTGACTTTGGCAAAAGATGCTTTAAAATGTGTTCAAAATAATTTTTGAGAGGCAAATCAGAGAAGAAATGAATTAATGGGGAGTGTGCAGATGAGGACTGGCAGTAGACTTTAAAACCATCCAAAGATGGAGAGATGGTTAAAGGTACTAACCAATGATTAGGGTAGAGCGGTTCTTGAAATGTTAAAAATAGTGTTAGCAAATAGAGCACAGAATTATGAGTGGCTTGAGAGATAATGTTCAGAATTTAACTGAATCCACAAAGATGGGTTGAAACTTAACTATATGCAAAGCACTGAGCTAGGCGTGATTCGGGATACAAGGACATATAGATGCATTGGCTCTGTTCTTGGGGAGTTTATGATGTAGGTGGAAAGATAAGGCTCATTGTCTTAGTGAGGTTTAGGCAATGACAAGGGAGCAACTAGTCAGCAGGATCTGTGCTGCCCAGGAGCGCATATCTGGGACAAGACTAGAGTGTAGTAAGTTTGGATAAAGTAGGTTAAGTTCTACAGAAGATACTTTTTGGAAGGCATAGAGCATCTGTGTCTATCTGTGCCAGAACAAAACTCAGGTCTACATGGCAGGAAGCCAGATGGAAAGAGACACAGCCCAGGGTTGGCCCAGGTAGGCATCTGGAGCCTGGGAGGCTGGGGCTTTCCAGTAACTTCACAATCTGGCCAAGCACAGAGATGGCTATTATCATCCCTTGGTGGGTGTTAGTCTTTCTGGGGCAGTCTTCAATCCACAGTTGTGGTGCTGCAGATTGGGGCGACAGCTAGTGGGAGAGTGGAGACCCCCAGCTGAAGGAGCGCCCTGCCCAGCCACACCATTCGGATCAGCTTTTGAAATGTGTGTTGTGCCCATACCATGTCTGTGAATGGGACACTTCACAGTGCCTGCTTGAGAATAGCGTCTAGTTTCGTGGGAGATGTAGACGCACAGACAGATGATCTCTGTCCATTGAGGTAAGTGGTGGGTACGACAGCAAAGTAGGCACGGTGCCCTGAACTCATGAAGAGGGACCCTTAGCCTGACTGCCAGGGCTTTTCAGGGAAGGGTTGCTGGAGGAGTAATACTTGAAGGATTATAGGAATTTGGCATGTGATGGTAAGGATGAGAAGAGAGGGACATTCAAAAGAGAGGAAGAACTTGAGGAAGAGGAGCAAGGCACATTAGGGCATAATGTGTGCAGGGAACTACATACAGGATGGTAATGCTGGAGCTTAGGGTGGTGTGAGACAGGGATGAGGAGGGACATCCCCCAGGGCTAGATCCTAAAGAGCTCTCCATCCAATACCAAGAGCCTGGCCCATATCCTGTGTGGGATATGGAACCACTGAGAGATTTTAAACAAGAGAATGATATTGTTAGACTGGAATTTTAGATAGCTCACAGTGGTGAGACCAGAGACAGGGAGGTTGGCTGAGTAACTGTCACTCTACTCCCCAGTAAGAGATAACAGGCTTGGATCGAGGTCCAAGTGGTAGAAGAGAAGGAGAGAAGTGAACAGATTGGAGAATGTTTAGGAGGTAGACTCTGTGGTGGGTGAGGGAAAATGAGATGCCTAGCGTTTCTTCCTGGTCTCTGGCTGAGTTCCAGGACGGACCTTGGTGCAACTGACATGTAATGTAGGGGTGGAAACAGGCATGAAGCTGGGGCAGATTAGCTGGGAATACAGGGAGAATTATCCCCTTAAAAAAAAAAAAAAAAGGTTTTTATTGTAATAAAAGCAGTGTATGCACACTGTAGAAAATTAGAAAATGCGGAGAAGCCAAAAATAAAATCATAAAAAGATCCCATTCCATCACCCGTTGATATGACTATTAAATTCTTAGTGTATATCCTTGCAAATCTTTTTTCTAGGAGATCATATTGTCTGTACATTTTGTCTTGTTTGTTGCTTTTTTCACTTAATAATCTCCAGCTTTTCATATCCATAAACTTAGGGACATCTTATCTAACGTCCCATTTGTATTACAATTTCCACAATTATCCTAAAAAAGTCCTTTACATCTCGGTTGTCCAAACTAGGGTTCTGACCCAAAACCATGAAACACACCTAATTATTATTACAGATTGTAGACACTATATCATATGGCACAGTCTCTATTCTCATGGTACTGTCTCATTAAAGAGAAAGACCAGCTGAATTACAGAATGTCCCACTGTAGAATGTGTCACCTTCTGGACCCATCTGGTCCTTCCTACAGCTTGTTCCTCCATCCTACAGGGAGATTCCTCCACAGTCACTAGTGGAGAAAAAACAATAAAAGGAAGCAAGTAGTAAGCATAGAAAATGGTAAGTCTAAAGGAGGTGTGCTAAGGAATGAATGTCTTCCCCCCACATTCATATGTTGAAACTTACCGGCCAAGGTGATGTTATTAGGAGGTGGGGCCTTTAAGAGGTGAGTACGTCCCTATAATGAAATTAGTGCCCTTACAAAAGAGGCCCAGAGAGCTCCCTTGCCCCCTCGCCCACCATGCTGGCACCCCGAGCTCAGACTTCCAGCCTCCAGAACAGTGAGAAATACATTTCTGTTGTTGATAAGCCACCCAGTCTGTGGTTTTTGTTTTAGCAGTCCGAACGGACTAAGACAAGGTATAAAGACAGCAAGTGCAATAGAATTTCAGAAAAGGGAAGATGGTATCTGAGCAGACCCCTTGAGTATGGGTAGAACGTGGATAGTTAACCACATAGAGAAGAATTCACAGAGATGGCACTATGAGCAAAGGCCCAGATCCGGGAAAGTATGAGTCTGATCTGATGACTTCAGTTAATTCTTTTTATTCAGAGAATGCTGGTACTGCTTACCAAAGTTACCGATGATATAAGTAGTTGCTATTTGTGATTGCTGCGACATGTAATTAGAAACATTATTACTACCAGTGTTTACAAAGGATATTTTTTTTCATATTGCACCACCAAAGAATACTGATGTTTCCAACAATTTTACTATCTGAAAGAGTTCAAACAAATAAAGTTTATTCAGAATGTGCATTTGATACAAGAAATGTGTTACTTATTCTTTCACCTTCTGATTGTGTTTTATTTGGGTTACTTAAAGATGCACTCTGGCCTATAAATTCAAGATGATATAAATTTTCAGAACATGTGTACATGATTGCCCTACTGAAAATCTTTTTCACTGATAAAACAAGAAAGCTTGTCAGACGTTGGAATGGATATTTTCAGTTAGAAGTTAATTGCATTGAAAAGAATGTAGATCCGTGCTTCTGAAAATAAGTTACATCAAATGTCTGCTTGAATTTACCTCAGTAATTGATACATCCTCCTAAGATTTGATCACTGAAATGAACAGACCTTCACTTCCAGCTTGTGTACCTAAGATTGCCATTATAATCCTAATAAGAGGATTCTAGATGTCTTTGAATGCTGAGAGATCTGTTTTCCTTCAGTCTCCTCACTAATTTGGGTTCTAAACCTTACAATCATCTTGGCCTCTTCCCTTTCCTATGTTTCACAGAGAACAACAGTCATGAGGTCCCATGGAGTCTTCATCTTAAATGATTCTTGCTGTCATACCTTTTCTTTTTAGTTCTTATTATGCGTATACTCATTGCCACTCATCACCTATGCTATCGTAGTAATAAAAATCGACTTCTCTTTCTGGTTCTTCACCTACATACTTTCTACCAGATAAATTATACTGAAACTCAAATTTCAGCATACCATTAAACAGACACAGACAGACAGATGGACAGACAGAAACACACACACACAACCTCCAGAGATTGTATGACAATACCCTACCTCCATTCTCCCTGCCAGGAAACTGCTGATCCAGCCTGACTGATCAAGCTTCGGGTCCAACAAGGACTTGTTGCTTCTCGAGAACGCTCCACATTCATTCCCAACTCTGGTCCTTTGCCTCTGCCATTTTCCTGCCTTGAAGGAGGCTCTTCCTTCCATCATTTCTAAATCCTGCCTGTATTTAAAAGTTTATTTCGAGTCCATAGAGCTTTTCTCAGGGGCCCCCGTAATCTCAATCTTCTATGAAATTATGTAATTCAATTTGTGCATGTCATTTACTTTGACTTTTCCTAGTTACTTAATAGCTATTTTGTTTCATTTATTTAGGTTTTATTTAGAAAGGTGGTTGAAGGGGAAGGTTCTCCTTGAATCGTGCTGTATTAGAGAATTCAGTGGGGGCCAAGCTGTAATATGTAGGCTAAGACCTCTGTCTAAAGCAGTGGTTTATAACCTTGGTGACACTCCGGAATCACCTGGAGATCTTTTAAAAAGACTGCCTGGATCTCGGACCAAAATTCTGATTTAATTGGCCAGGAGGTGGGGGGGGGGGGGTTGTTAAAAGCTTCCCAGGCAATTCTAATGTGCAGCCAAGTCTGAGACCATTGAGCTAGAGCCAATGCAAAGCACCGCCCATTCAGAGGAAGGCGAGCCATTTAGGGTCTTTCCAGTGAGCTGGGAGGCAAGATAGTATGAAAAATACTGATGTGGCCTTCTCTCGGACAAATGAAAAACACATTCGTGAGGGAGTGATTGAAATTTAAATTGTAATAGGCATCCATCAACTAAATAGGAAAGAAATGACATCACCAGTAGTTAAAGTAAGTAAGGACAAAATGAATAAATAAGAGAAAGGGTTTGTTAAAAGGATTATTAGGTAACAGTGACATGGATTGAGAAGACCTGCAAACTTGTATATTAGCTTACACTTTGCTCAAAATATATTTTATGTTGAGGGAGGGGCAGATGTCAAAACACTTGTCCAATTTTAAAATGTCACAATTAGGGGGAGTCTGTGTGGCTCAGTTGGTTAGGTGTCTGCCTTCCGCTCAGGTCATGATCCCGGGGTCCTGGGATCGAGCCCCACATTGGGCTCCCTGCTCAGCAGGGACCCTCCTTCTCCCTCTCCTGCTCCCCCTGCTTGTGCATGTCGTCTCTCTCTGTCAAATAAGTAAATAAAATCTTTTAAAAAATGTCACAATTAAATGTGAGCAGGTTTTACATGTCATGTAAACATGACACTATATCTGTGTATTTTATATTACTCTCAAAAAAACAGAGCCTCAATCAAAATGCTTAATGTTAATTAATAACAGAGTTATATTAGTGGTTCTCTAATAGTTTCATGTGGCAAAGCATCTAGAAATCATGAGGTTTTTTAACGGAATACCATGAAATATGAATAGAGTAAATATATAGGAGTTAAATATATACTTTTGTGTTAAATCAGATATTATCTCTAATAGACAAATAATGCCTATACACAATTTATAGCAAGAGTCAAAGGTTTAAGAAAAAAACCGAACTTTATTAAAACCAATAGAGAAAGCACAATCATTAACCTAAATTCCTCTTTGAGTTGTGAAAAAGTCATCCCTGTTTAATTTTTAAGGGGCAGGTTATTTCAGTTATGGACTCAAGAAAATCGATATTCTTTGAGAGTGTAGTTTGAGAATGACTTCCTTTTATCACTGAACAAAATGCATTAGTAAGTGCGATATTCCTGTTTTCCTCATGATTCACACAGGCACAGAGCCTAGTCCCCGGCACCGTGTGCCATAAAAAACTAAAGAGGAGGTAGCTAACTGTGGGACTTGCCTTGTAGCCCTGAACACTCTAAGCAGTATAAAATATTATGTGAGGATTTCACAAATGAAGAAGGAAAGAAGGAAGGAAGGAAGGATGGAAGGTGGAAGGAAGGAAGGAAGGACAGACAGATGTCTGTTAAATGATGTCCTTCAGAACCGACTACAAACTCATTTCAGATGAAGGCCCTATTACAAAATGTCTATATCTCATTGTACATTTCTTGAACCAGTGCAATAGGTAAAAATCTTTGGTTTTATATGAATTCATTTTCTATTAAATATTTCTCTTTAAAAAAAAGTCCTCCCATTCAAACTGTCCAATTATTTTAGTTTTCTGTCTTCTGAGTTTAAGTCCCTCGAAACCTTTTTTTTTTTTCAAAAAAATCTAAAATTTCCCAAGAAGTCAAACTGAATTAAAACCACACCAACAACCCTGCAGATTAACAAATGATAAAATTTTCAGATACCATATTAAAAATATACCAAGAGGGGCGCCTGGGTGGCTCAGTTGTTAAGCGTCTGCCTTCGGCTCAGGTCATGATCCCAGGGTCCTGGGATCAAGCCCCACATCAGGCTCCCTGCTCAGCGGGAAACCTGCTTCTCCCTCTTCCACTCCCCCTGCTTGTGTTCCCTCTCTCGCTGTGTCTCTCTCTGTCAAATAAATAAATAAAATCTTTTAAAAAAAATATACCAAGAAAAAGATGCTACCCAGATATTTTCAAAAATGTGACAAAGGGATATTTTTCTGCATAAGTGACTATAATGACCTCTGTTTCTTTCTTCAACGACAAAAAAAAGCAATTTCTTAAAAAAATAGAAGTCCACCTTCATTAACAAAGTAAAATTCTCATGACCTTTAGCTATCCGCAGAAACCATGTACAGATTTTGAAATGGGCTGGCCTTACACCTAATTGGAAGGAAGAAGGTGATACATCATAGCTGTGCCCCTTGCTGATTTGTAGGTGCAGTAAAAATACCAATTAAAATAAAAACAATAAACAAATTTTGTGTCTGTATTTGCTAGAGATCTCCCATCTTTTATATGCTTTATGGCTCTGTCGTGATATTTGTGTCTCTGACCCTTAATTCTGTTTGGTTTTAGGCTCTTCAGATTTCTAGCAGAGAAAATAATCTTTATTACATACTTAGATATCATGCTTCCTAAGTGAGTTACAGAATGTCTTCTTAGACAAATTGTATGCTTTTGCATATGATACATAAGAATAAATGTCAGGGCACCTGGGTGACTCAGTCGTTTAGCATCTGCCTTCAGCTCAGGTCATGATCTCGGGGTCCTGGGATCAAGCCCCATATCTGGCTCCCTGCTCAGCGGGAAGTCTGCTTCTGCCACTGCCCCTTCCCCCCTGCTTGTGTTCCCTCTCTTGCTGTCTCTCTCTCTGTCAAATAAATAAATAAAATCTTAAAAAAAGAATAAATGCCAATTTTTTCTGCTCTATTTATAAGGTGCATTAATAATCCATTCATTTGCACTGTGAGAGAATAATGTGTTTTAGCTGAATTTTCCAGATAGCTCAATCTTACTATTGAGCATCCAGCTGTAACAATAAAAACAAAACAAAAACTTTTTAGACATGAAGATCTTTTGAAAAATGTTGTACAGTTTACCTTTCCTCAGTATCTCAGGGTCCTCATTATGGACATCCCGTAAGGAGGAATACTGAAATAAAATGATGTTCCATCTTCCTGTGGTCCAAACATGGGACAAACCTGGGGACTTGATTTCTATAGCACCGCTGAGACATGGCAGAAGTGTGCAGATTGGATTAATGGATGTGACACGGGTCGGTCCACCTGCCTCACTCCGCTTCGAAGCTCTCAAAGGCAGGGACTGTTTGTTTGTGGCTTTGTGTCTCAAGCACAGAGTGATTGGTAGTCCTTCCTCCTCAAATGCTTCATGAGGACGTGAGCTAAAGGGGATCCTGTCCAAAATCTCTTCCTTTTTGTCCAATTAAGCTCTGAACTGCAGACACGGACACTAGGTGAGGTTACCCAGAGTTACCGTGAATCTCATACATTCAGCTTTAGTGCATCCATTTCACTTTTTAAGTGATGAATCAGGGGCGTCTGGCTGGTAGAGCATGTGACTCTCATTCTTGAGGTCTTGAGTTTAAGCCCCATGTTGGGCATGGAACCTACTTTTTTTTTAAAGATTTTTAATTTATTTATTCAAGAAAGTAAGAGAGAGAGAGAGAGAGAGAATGAGTGCAGGGGGAGGAGCAGAGGGAGAAGGACAAGCAGACTCCATGTTGAGTGTGGAGCCCGACACAGGGCTTGATCTCAGAACCCTGAGATCACGACCTGAGCCAAAGCCAAGAGTGAGACGCTTAACGGACTGAGCTACCCAGGTGCCCCAAGCATGGAGCCTATTTAAAAAAAAAAATTAAAATGATGGATCAAAATGAAAAATGTTTGATGTTCATGAAATGGAAGGTGATACATATATAAAGGTGAGAATGCATGAATATTTCAAAGTATACACATTTGTCTCTAACTGAAAAGGTCATAACTTTTGGGTTGAAGGCAACAGGGACTCTACTGTAGTCCTTGACAGGTGCTTACTATCACTTTAATCAACAGATCAAAATGAGGAATAGCATGAAGGATCTCTGCTTCATTTAATTCTAATAATTATTCCATAATAATAAGTCTCACCTTGTAGCACCTGAGCGTTAAATCTCATTAGGTTTGAGGACAGATAAATTGTCAAATTTCACATTTAGAGAGGTTACCCCTTATTGATGTTTTCAGCAGAATGATGAATTTTTACTGTCTTCCACAATGATGAGCCTAACCTCCCACCAGTTTAGAAGACAATTTAAGTCTAACGCTTAAAAAGAGAAGTTTAAATTCCCAGAGGATCTGGATGTACGGGAGGTACTTACAGCAACCTGTGGGGAAAACAAGAGCTGTGCTGGTGGTTTGCCACAAAGTACAAAATAAAATGTTTAAACCAATGGTAACCACAGTCACAGTGCTGGGGAAATGCCATTTCCTTTTCCTACGGTCCCTACAGCTTCCTCCTGAATATAATAAGCTCGTGACTGGGGTCATCAGATTTTTATCACAAAAGCAGAGCATGTACACCCTGGCAAATCCTGAGGCTCTCCGGGACATACTGTCTCATAGAGGCTTCGAGTCCTTCTGCAAATTCATCTAATGCGAGTTAATGGCCTCTCCCTTCCCTCCCCGCAGCATCTTTTAACCTATAAAAGACTTCTCCTCTTTCTGCAGGCATTCTGTCACTTACAGAATTGGGACAATGACATTAAAAATTAAATTTAAACAAAAAGTCTATTTAGCCTCCATTCTTTACTTATTTTTGGCAAGAAGAAAAAATTCCTTCTTTCCAGTCTCTCTCTCTCCTTTTTTTTTTTTTGTAAATGGAAGATGTAGTTTTGTCTTCTTTATTTTCAGCTTTATTGAGGTATAATTGACAAAGAAAATGAAGATCTTTTCATTGCAGAAATGTCATCTAATCGAAGAACCAGTTTGATATGAAATCTCTCAACTCCCATAAGCTAAAAGAAGACACAAGTACTTTAACCAAGTGGAGAAAGTTTGTCTTTCATTAGCTCCCAGCTGTTTTTAGCCAAAGTGTATGAACACTGGTTCTATATGCATGCACTGTGAATGGATTTCCCCCAATGAGTTAATGAACACTTCCAGATCTTTCATCTTCATAGAGGTTTCCCTGATGCTCTTTCTGATTGTCTCAATTCTTCATGTTCACCTTTGTCCTAGTCTTTGAGTCACCAGTTCCCATTATCATGGAGAACTACATCTCATCAGAGAGTCTGAGAGTTCAATTTAAGATGGTTGTAGCTCTCTCTACAAACACATTTACTTATTTATTATAAGTAAGCCTTAGGGGCACCTGGGTGGTTCAGTCCGTTGAGCGTCTGTCTTTGGCTCCGGTCATGGTCCCAGGGTCCTGGCATCGAGCCCGGCATCAGGTTCCCTGCTCAGCAGGAAGCCTGCTTTTCCCTCTGCCTCTGCCTGCCGCCCCCACCCCTGCTTGTTCTCTCTCTCTCTCTCCTTCTCTCTGTCAAATAAATAAATAAAATCTTAAAAAAAAAACAAACAAACCCAAAAAACAATTGTGTGAAGAAAGTACTATTATTGGTAAGAAAACTGACCCTGAAATAGGTTAAGTAATTTATTTGCTCAGGGTCACACAGCTAGAAAGATCCAGAGGCAGGACTCAATTCAGATCTGAGTGAATTCAAAGCTTGAACTTTGATCCATTTGGCCATGTTGTCCATGTGGTGTTATCTGACTCATCTCTTCTTTCGTTGTGTCTTAGTGCCTGAAATTCCATGAACTGTGATTTATTCCTTTATGTTAAAGCATAGTCTCTTGTTAAAATACTAATGCTTTGGGTAAGTCAATACTGTAAGCTGTTTTGGTCATCAATACTTTTGTGTGAGTTACTGTATTAGAGTCTTTCTACTGTGATTCATTTTGGCTAAAAACAGCTGGGAGCTAATGAAAGACAAACTTTCTCCACTAGGTTAAGGTACTTGTGTCTTCTTTCAGCTTATGGGAGTTGAGAGATTTCATATCAAATTTGGTTCTTGGATTAGATGACATTTCTGCAATGAAATTTCACATGTAGCCCATCAGAACAATTTGAATGAAATGCTTTGAAGCATGTTTCTGTAAGTCAGGAAAGAAGCTTTAATTGGAAAGCTAACCATCAACAAACCAAAAAAAACCCTCTTCATTTTCGGTCAGGTTTTGTGCAAGTGGGATTTAAAAGGTAACCCAACCGGTCAGGAGAAATTGATCATGGTGTTGGCTAATGTTGCTAATTTCCAATCTGTTTTAAATTGGGGTTCATGGCTCTTGCCTGTTCTCTTGGGGGCAGTTTCAGTTAGATCTGAGATGATTTCCCTGCACAATTTGCTGACTTGAAGTTTTGTAAATCAAAGAGATTTTACATATTATCATTATTTATTTTTTTTAGACTTTATTTATTTGACAGAGAGAGAGCGCACAAGCAGGGGAGTGGCAGGCAGAGGGAGAAGCAGGCTCCCCACTGAGCAGGGAGCCCAATGCAGGACTCCATCCCAGGACCCTGGGACCATGACCTGAGCCGAAGGCAGATGCTTAACCATCTGAGCCACCCAGGCGCCCTTACATATTTTTAAGTGGCCCTTTAGGTGTCCCACTGATGATTTTGTTAGAAGGTAGAAACACCGAGAGAGGGATGGAAACTTAAAAGAACTAAGTGAAACTGAACAACTAGCAACATTTGATTTCTTTGCCAAGTAATGGAGACAGGTGAGCCCAGCAACCAGGGTCCACAAGGTTCACCCCACGCCATGTCTGTGCCGCTTGACTCTCTCTCTCCTCTACCTCCCTTGTCAGGCTCCTTCTCTCCAGCCGTAGGCGTGGATAAGAGGCTAAAGGTGGGTGATTCATAGCACCTCACCCTACTTGGCTCTGGGCAGGTTAAGATGGTGTTTATTTAAGGATCCTGGCAATCAGGCTGCGTTTTTTGGGTCAATTTAGTTTTACCCCTCTATTTTCATTAAACACTATATATATTTTAAAACTCAAGGAATCTGGCCAACAGGCTGAACATTTCTGGTCTGACCACTCCAAGCACTAAAATTTGACTGCAACATTCAGTCCCAGTACACCCAGGTCAGATTGTTCCGGATAACAATGCCTGAAAGGGTTTTGTTTTACCTGGGACATTGGAAGACAACAAAAGAATTCAGGGAGATGGACAGAACCCAAACACTTGATAGCATCGGACATTTGAATTATACAACTAATTTCTCTCGTTATGATTCTAGGCTTACAAAACAAAATTCTCATATACGGTTTTCACAAAGCTCCCTTACAGCAGGGTGGAGGGTGACCTGGGGCGGTGGGGGGTGAGGGGGTAGGGGGGTGGGGGGTGGTGTGGAGAAGCCAGGATTTGCTTTACCCACACACTGTACTTTTTAATATAAGTGAACCTACTGGCCGGCAGATTTATTAACTTCATCTCCTGTTATGTTGTCAGGGCGCATCAGCGCCCCGAGCCCAGTCAACTCTGAGCAGTTGTGAGTGAGCAGGTTGGTTGGGCTGTGTCCCAGACAATGGTGAATGGGAACTGGTGTCACTTGGGTGGTCGATCAGCTGTCCTTCCCCAAGGAGACACCCAGATGTGACGGCTCCCCAGTGTTGAAAACTTTTACACCAACATCTTAGATCTCAGGATGAGAACTGTGTGATTTCGCTGATTCACCCCAGCAAGAGCATGTGACTCAGTCAGCTCTTTGGGGAAGAAGACAATTGTCTCTCCCGCAAGGTCTCTGTAAAGGCATATTAAAAGGAAAAAGGAAAAAGTGCTTTGACCCAGATTACCCGGCATGACTGGCAAATTGTCTCAAGGAGACACAACCTTAATGGCTGAGTATTTTTCCTTTATAGAATGCATAGGATAATAATTACCTAAGTTACTCATTATATCAAAAGTTATTTTATGCCATGTTGTGAATAATCCCAGGAAGAAAAGCATCCTGAAAAAAGGGACAGAAAACATGAGTCCCTTAGATTCAGTGAACATTTTCTGAGCACGTCCGACGTATTTGGGTGTTCTTTCACTTAATCCTAAAAACAACTCAGTAAGGTAGACATTATCTATGTTTCACCAACGAAGACACTAAGGGTGGTTTCTTAATTTTGGATCGTTTAGTAACTCCGTTAAAGACAGGAAAAGAAAGGGCACCTGGTTGGCTCAGTGGGAAGAGCATGCGACTCTTGATCTCGGGGTCATGAGTTTGAGCCCCACGTGGGGTGTAGAGATTACCTAAACAAATAAAACTTAAAAAAAAAAATAAAAGAAAGTCAGGAAAAGAAAATGCCAGAACCAAATTTTAAGCCCACATCCTATACCTTTATGTCTGGATCTCTTGGTTATATCCCATGGTGCCTTTTGCTTTTTTTTTTTTTTCACCCAGATTTATGAACAAAGTTTGAAAATAAGATATCTGTGTTAACAATGGGAAATATTCTAATTAGACATTTTAAAATACTGATCATTCTGTGACTTTTTTTTCTCTTTCTCTCTCTGGACATTTCTGAGATGTCAGAATCATCAGGGATAGAAAATTCCATTGAGCTAATTAAAGGTTAAGAGGGTAGATGTTTTACTTCGAAAGAAAAATATATACTCCTCAGCAGATAATACTTGATTTGCTCTTGGCTGAAACAAAACTTTCGATTCTGGGCTTCTAAGTCTGCCTGGGAGTCCACTGCTGGCTAATTAGATTTAATTTACTTCAGTTAAGAAAGGTTTATTGAATAACTACTATGTGACAGACACACCCTCAAGAGAAGGCATATGACGAACAAGTAAATGGACAGTTACAATATCCTGTAAGAAATACCACTATATTCCAGTGCTGTCGAGGTGAAACCAGACGAATAACAGCATGGCTTTGGGAAGACTTACTAGCCATTCCACTGTTGGTAAACTCTTGAACCAGGAAAAAGTATTCAATAGTACCAAAACAGGCGGTGTTTGTCTCCAGGTGGTAATATTATTTTGTTTGTTTGTTTCTTTTTTTTTTTTAAGATTGATTTATTTATTTTAGAGAGAGAGAGCACATGAGTGAGAGGGGGAGAGAGAGAGAGAGAGAGAATCTCAAGCAGACTCCTTGCTGAGTGTGGAACCAACGCGGGGCTCAATCTCATGACCCCCAGATCATGACCTGAGCTGAAACCAAGAGTCGAATGCTTAACTGACTGCTCTACCCAGGCATCCCTGTTTTGTTTCTTTATAATTATCTATACTTTTTGAATTTCCTAAATTGAGCGTATATTGCTCCGATGATCTGAAAAAATGATGAAGCAACTGGAAAAAGCAAAGCCAAACTGAACACGACTGTCCCTGCCTTTGCCGCATCATCATTCCTTGGGTCTGACCTTTCCCTGGCCTTTATCATTGGGTCAAAGTGTGCTGGCCAAGCTCTGTGGGGGGTGAATGGGGGCAGGGCAGGGGTAATGACAGGTTCGCACCAGAAGCTAAAAACTGAGGTCCCAGAACTCAACCTGTGGTTCTTTTTCTTGTTTTTCTTTTGAGGATGGGTATAGAGAACCGAGGCTCGTAATGACTGGGCCTGCAGGATGATAATGATCTCAACAATTGAATTACACTGATTCTGTGCCTAATGAAGATTTGACAGGTAACTTCTTTTCGGTCCACTCTGACTGTAAATAGACATGCAGTCTGCGCTTTAGACTTCTTTTCCCCTCAGAACATCTCTTTCCCACATTGGTCTAATCAAGTGCATAACTGAAGGAGAAAAGAGGTCAGATCCCACTTCCATCCTCTTGATGAAGGGGTACGAGATAGACGAGCGGAATTAGAACGCCGTGTGAAGCAAAGTGGTGTTTGAACTGCTATCGAGCCACCGAGGGTTTCGGAAGAGGCCACTTTGTCTCTCCTCAGGGACCGAGGAATCTTGGCGTTCCCACATGTGTTGAAAGACAAACTATAAACGGGCAGTTTAGAGCGAGACCAAATAAATACATGCTTTCGCAGCATAGATTTTAGACTCTTGAGGGAAAGGACCTATTTTATTTGATTCTCATTTTCTGGAAAGTGCCACCTACAACCGGAGCATGGTCAGAATAGCCTGTAATAATCTGTCATGCGGTGTTCCTGCTATCTATTTTTGCATGTCTCCACGAGAAGCTATAATGGATATGTTTACACCCGTGTCTGCTTTGCCCGTGGCAACTGCCACTGGATGAATCCCTTTCACTCTGTGGAAACAATTGAAAAATGTTACAGTGCATTATTGCTGAAGGGACAATGTAATGATTGTTTGGAAAGGCCCTTGCCTTTAGGATGCAGATGGATTGTGATGTGATGGTCTGGGCTGAAAGAACCCTTATTTTCGTGTTCCCTGTCTCTGGAAGAAGACATGCTGAAAACAGAATAAATACATCCTGATAGTTCTAGTGTCTTCTATGGAAACAGAAACATTGTTGTTGTTATTTTTTTTTTTAAAGATTTATTTATTTATTTGTCAGAGAGAGAGAGAGAGCACAAGCAGTGGGGAGCAGCAGAGGGAGAAGCAGACTCCCTGCTGAGCAAGGAGCCAGAAGTGGGACTCGATCCCAGGACCCTGGGATCATGACCCGCGCCGAAGGCAGACACTCAACCGACTGAGCCACCCAGGCGTCCCAACTGTTGATTTTTTTAAAATGAAAAAGCCAAAATACATTTCATAGTATATTTGGTAGTGTTTTATTAATGTTTTCTGTTTATTGCTTTTTATATACATACACACATGCACACACACCACCGCCTCGTGTACACCCATAGTTTAGGCCCAGAAGTAAAATGTTTTTGAAGAAAGTTGAGAAAACGTTTGTGCGTGTGTCACAATCTTATTTGAATATTTCTCGTCATTTGTTCTGAACTCTGACTAGTTCAAATAGCATATTGGAAAGGTCATAGTATTTTGTTGTTTTGTTTTTCTGTTTTTGGCTCCACTGGAAGAACTTATTGTCAAAAAAGACAAAGGGACAAAATGGGCAGTATATTGACTGTTGTCATTCTGAAGAAGAATGGAAGGTTCCGGACAATGAGGTTGATGTATCATTAAACACATGTGTGATTGAAAGAAAAGACTTGAGTGTGTTGGCAGCTTAGGGCACAAGATAACACACTCACACACTAGATTGATTCTCTAAGCTTTGATATTTAAAAAAGGTGGATTTATTGCAATACTAGCCTGGTTTCTTGTCTATAAAATCTGTGAATTTCCCAAGAGGCACAAAACAAGATAATCTGAAGGCTGCAACCTGAACAAATCCCAGCCACTTGGTCAGGAGAGAGAAGGCACAGATGGGGAAGGCAGGAGGGGATGATAATAACCTGTTAGAAGGCAGGTTTGATCTGCTGTCCCCATATGGGGTATATTCCGGGATAAAAATAATGTATGTGTGCTGGTGTTCCTGTTTCTTCATATCGGTGTGTAACAGTGCCCGAGCCCACAGACCTGTGCTTCCCTAAGCCCAGAATAAGAGATTAAATGGAGGGTTCAGTACATAGGACACAGAGTCAAAACCTTCCACACTGCATTCAGAACCTGGGTGTGGATTGTCCAAATTAGACAATTGGAGGGGTTCTGAAAGCATAGAGTACCCAGGTTCTCATGTGACTTGCCTTAATCATCTGTGATTCTAGCTTCATGGAATTAATGAACAGAAGAAACCAGAATGTCTGGTTTTAGATATGAATCGAGACATTTTACACCAACTTCTCACACTTGTTATAGACACTGTCCCACTCATTTTCTGATTGAAAGAGGATAGAATTTAAATGCCTTAGTTATTAAAATGTGTTTTAATATTTAAGAAATAGTTAGGCCTTTCTAAATATCTACTGAAGTGATCTAGAGAGTAAACTCTCTCCATAGTCCAAACAGGACTTACTATTGTAAGTATTACTAATTATTGGCATTATTATTTTATCTTACTCTCTATATTTTTGAAAGTACCTAATGATCTTTACACAATGTAATCCAAAAGAAAATACCTTTTTTTCTTTTCTTCTTTCTTTCTTTCTTTCCTCTCTCTTTTTTTTAAGATTTATTTATTCACATTAGAGAGAGACAGAGAGAGAGCATGAGCAGGAGGGGCAGAGAGAGAGGGAGAGAGAATCCCAAGCAGATTCCACGCTGAGTGTGGAGCCCGACTCGGGGCTCAGTCTCACAACCCCAACACCATGACTCAAGCCTAAACCAAGAGTCAGATGCTCAACTGACCGTGCCACCCAGGAGCCCCTAAAATACCTTTCTATAGAAATCTGATGTATGTCTCAATATAATTTTTGTCTTTCTCCTTAGTCAAAGAGTTAACATTTGACAAAAAATGAAATCTTTATCACATGATCTCCATTTATCTAATGGAGAGGTTTTATGGAAATTACCAAATAATAACACCTTTAGGGGTGCCTGGGTGGCTCAGTCGGTTAAGCGTCTGCCTTCAGCTCAGGTCATGATCCCAGGGTCCTGGGATCGAGCCCCGCATCGGGCTCCCTGCTCAGCGGGAGGCCTGCTTCTCCCTCTCCCACTCCCCCTGCTTGTGTCCCCTCTCTCACTGTCTCTTTCGCTGTCAAATAAATAAATAAAATCTTTAAAAAAAAAAATAATAACACCTTTAAAATTTAATTCAATCAAAACTTCTCAAATACATAATGTATATCAGGCCTTTGCTAGGTATTGGGGATACAAAACATAAGGGGGACAGAGGTTACATTCCAGGAAGGTAGACAGGTCTCTCTTCAAAAATACAATTCGGAAAAAGCAATAAGAATAGAATGTTTATACAATGGGAGCATGTTCAAAGAGTCAGTCATTTTAGGGCAGTACATAAAATATACGGGGCTTGCCTCCCATCTTAATGTTCAACTCGTTTGCTGTCAGGAAGTTCCCCCTTATATGCAATGTAAATCACTTAGTAATTGAGGACAATATCGTAGTCATTTAGCCACAAATACCATGGCCAACCATCCTCTAATGTGAGGGCTGGCTATTACCAGAGCAACAAAAATAAAATAGTTGGCCACCATTGTTGCTGTCCACACTGTTGCTACTTGCCTAGGGCTTAATACCTATCAGCTTCCCATTTCTCAAGTACATGCTAGTATCTCTTAGGGGGTATTTTTCCTCAGGCTCTTTTTTGGGTCACTGCTCCTGACAGAAGGGTTCAGAATAGAGTCTCCAACTGTACAAATGGGGCTTGTGGAGCATTTGTAAAAATTAAAGGAGTTTCTTTTATCTACAGCTGTATGGTATACTAGGTCACTCTCTGGCTATGAAAATCCTTTCATTGTTGATATTTTGGTTGATGTTTTTTGTTATTATTAATGTTTCCAGGCATTTTGCACAACTTCACACATCTAAGAAATTTTGCTGGTTCAGCTATCTTTTCCTATTTCATAAAAACTTTTGAGTCTCTCCTTACTAATTGAATAAAAGCTATGAAATGAATTTTTGTAAATCCACATGATGTAAGGAAATACACCTTTTTTTCCTTAAAGATTTATTTGTTTTATTTTATCTTATTTATTTCAGAGAGAGAGAGAGAGAGAGTGTGGAGGAGGGTAGAGGGAGCAGGAGAAGGAGGATCTCAAGCAGATTCCCTGCTGAGCATGGAGGCTGACGCGGGGCTCAATCTCACAACCCTGAGATCATGACCTGAGCCGAAGGCAGATGCTTAACTGACTGAGCCACACAGGTGCCCCTACTTATTTATTTTACAGAAAGAGAGAGAGAGAGAGACAGTGTGAGCGAGGGCTGGGGCAGAGGGAGAGGGAGAGGGAGAGAATCTCAAGCCAATTACCCCGGAACATGGAGCCCCACCTGGGGCTTGATCCCACGACCCTGAAATCATGACCTGAGCTGAAATCAAGAGCCAGTCGCCCAACAAACTGAGCCACCCAGACGCCTCAGGAAATACACTTTTTTAAAAAAAGTTTTATTTACTTAAGTGATCTCTATACCCAACATGGGGCTCGAACTCATGGCCTTGAGATCAAGAGTCTCACATTCTTCCGACTGAGCCAGCAAAGCACCCCAGGAAATACACTTTCAAGTGAGGAATATTAGAATATTAAGTTTGGTCGGGGGGGGGGGCAAGTTTTCTCTTTGTAAATTATTTTAAGAGTAAAGGACGTCTGGTTGGTTCGGTTGATTAAGTGACTGCCTTAGGCTCAGTTCGTGATCCCAGGGTCCTGTGATTGAGCCCCACATTGGGCTCCCTGCTCAGCGGGGAGCCTGCTTCCCCCTCTCCCTCTGCTGCTCCCCTTGCTTGTGCTCTCTGTCTCTGTCAAATAAATAAATAAAATCTTTTAAAAAATAATAAGAAGAAATTCACAGATCAATTACATAGATGTTGTATATCAAACATGTTAGTAACAACACTGTTTTTTCTAGCGCCTGTCATGATTCTCAGCGATGTTGTGAAGAAAAGGCTAGAACAGATTATTGGTTGGGCCTGGCAGAGGGTTAGCTTAGGGATCTAAGATTCTGCTGAGAGTAGCAGCTGTTACTATGTTCTATTTACTCTATCTTCCCACTGCTCTATGAGCTCCGCGGTGCATCCCAGTGTCTGCTATAGTCATAGTCAATGGTTATTGAATTAATAAATGAAAGATTCATGGATCAGAGCACAGTATCCTTGAGGGATCATTGAAAAACCAAGGCTGCATCTAACATTTAATAATGTTTAATGGGATGGCGAGAATGGAGAATAACAAGCAGTGTAGGTTTTTATTTTTGTTTTGTTTTGGGAGGTTGGTGGGATAAATTTCTGTTTTCAGATCTAAAATCTAGGAGCACTTCTAAATACAGTTGTATTTATCTATAAATTATTTAATGATTTAAGGGATGACCCTATGCTTTTAAGGAAGTGGGCATTGCCAGTCGTTTAAAAATTGCAGATTATTAGGAAATTAATAAGGGAAGTGACTTTATAAAAAGAAAAAGGCTAAAGCAGGTTCTGACTAATAGAGAAAGAAAGTGAAACGTCTCTCTCTCAAGTGGAAGGAAGAAATGGTTATATAAGAGTATAGGGGAAGTTGGGTGTGCAGAAATCTTCAGGATTTGAAAAGAGTTAACTAAAAACACTTCTGTCCTCTCTACTCAGTGTAAAGATGTGGTTAGTTAGTTTGTTCTCTCCAGTTTGTGTGAGGAGCTGAGAGGCAAAAGCGTCAGAGGGAATGGGATATTACCAGGAAGATAATATATATTTGATTAATCAGCACAAATAGCCCAAATAGGGCAAATAGCCTGATTATTGGCTATAAAAGTGGGAAGACACTGGCAGCAATAAGGAACCACAAAGTCTTTTTGTTGCCAAACTTGGTCTGAATTCCCAGAAACGTGGCCAAAACTAGGAGAAATTGAAGTAAGTTTTCTAATCAAGTTTAGGGATAAAGTCAAAGATGGACCCAATTGTGATAGGCGCCAGTGATGCGCAGGACAAAGAAGCCAAGGCTTTATTGAATCTTGCTCTATTTTATTTGTAGAGGTAGCATTTTCTGTTGGCTTAGTCAAGGGTTACTGCATTGATATTTTAAAAAAGAACGAATGAAGAATTATGTTCACCTTGCACTTAAATTGTACCCCTCAGTAAAGCCCGGTAATTTAATGACCGCAAACAAAACTTTCTCAGATACAGTTTTGAGGGGTCAATACACGTCTTAAAACCTGAATTTATAATGAAAAATGATAATGTTATAAATTAATGGATACATTGAAAGACTCATTAAGAAAGTATCAGATAGCATAAAGAAACCAGTTCAGTCAGAAACCCAATTTCAAATCATTGGGATATCTAATGCAAAATGTCATTAGATATTTATTGTCACTCTAGTCCCTCTGCTTTAGACTAAATAAAGGTCTGTACAAGACAGTGATCCCCTGAGCCTAACACAGTGCCTGGCACGTTAGGAAGCACCCTATAAATACGTATTTGATAAGTAAATGAACGGTTCATTCATAAAGAGTATCTATCTATCTATCTACCTATCCATCCATCCATCCATCCATCATCTATCTCTCACAATGTCTGCTACTCTAAAGGAATTTACAGTCTAATTGAGGGAGACCTACTAATAACTATGTTAGTCCCTACATAGTAAGTACGATAATAATACTAGGAAGAAAGGGTTTCCCAGCACATATTCCTCAAGAGAAAGGAATTAATTCCAATTTGGGCATCCTGAAAGCTTTATGATGGAAATCACATTTGATCTGGCAGTGAAAAGACAGGACTTCAAAGAAGTGCATTCCAGGTATGAACATGTAAAGCGTGGCAGGGGAAATGGAAACATATGGCCCAGCTACGTGACAGATTGAGTGGCCCACAGACTGGAGGACAAGCTGAAAGGGGAGGTTGAGTTGGATGGTGGAGAGCTTTGAATGCACCGCCTCCGGGGACTCATCTCTTTCTCTAACAGGGTGATCCTAGCTCTCTTATTACACCCCATCAATAAAAATTTCCAGTACCTAGCCTCAATATCGGAATACTAATTTCTAACTCACATATTAATATGTACTACTTTATTGTCTATTCTATTCCTTGTCTAGAAAAGCCAAGTGAAGCTTTTCTATAATGAGTATTTTTTATGAATATGAACTAGAAGCTATTAAAAATAAAACAGTATTCATACCTTGTGGTTCAGGCTTTCCAATAAATTTTCTGTAGGGATTTATCCTACAGAAACTGCTTTTGAAATGGGCAGACCTGGGCACTGAGGATGCAGTGGAGAAAAATGGAGAAAAAACTCACAAAGTTCACAGTTGAATTGAGGCATCAGGCTTTAATCAAATAATCATGCAAGTACACATAAGTTTCGAGTTGGATCAGATAAGAGTGGAGAGATTCATGGTACTATGATAGCATGTATTAGGAAAGCAAAACTAATTTAGGGGTCAGGGAAGATATTTTGAGGAAGGGACAAATGGGCAGAAATCTGAAGACTAAGTAGGAGCGAGAATGTTCCTTGTGGCATTGTTCCTAATAAACAAAAATGTGGAACAACCTAATTACAAAAATGATTAAATAAACCATCATCATACAGCCATTTACTGGAATACTATCCAGCTTTTTTTTTTTTTTTAAGCTTTTATTTCTTTATTTGACAGAGAGACACAGCGAGAGAGGGAACACAAGCAGGGGAGTGGGAGAGGGAGAAGCAGGCTTCCCACTGAGCAGGGAGCCTGTCATGGGGCTCGATCCCAGGACCCTGGGATCATGACCTGAGCTGAAGGCAGACGCTTAACCGACTGAGCCACCCAGGCGCCCCACTATCCAGCTATTAAAAAGAAGGAGGGGGTGCCTGGGTGGCTCAGTTGGTTAAGCGTCTGCCTTCGGCTCAGGTCATGATCCCAGGGTCCTGGGATCCAGTCCCATGACGGGCTCCCTGCTCAGTCAGGAGCCTGCTTCTCCCTCTTCCTCTGCTACTCCCCCCTGCTCATGCTCTCTCTCGCAAATAAATAAATAAAATCTTAAAAAATAAAAATAAATAAATAAAAAGAAGGAGGTATTATCATGGAAACAAGTCCAACATGTGTGGCCAAGCTGTATAACACTGTATTTTATAGAATCCCATTTATGTTCCATATGTATAGAAATGTTCCAAGAATGTTCCATGTGTATAAAAAAGATATACACACGTATGTATATACACATTGAGAAATATCTAGTTTGCTTGGGGATTATGGTAGATTTTCATTCTCTATCTTAAATATTTGATGTATGTTTGAATTTTGCCTTACTCTATACTATGTTTATAATCATAAAAAAAGTTTTTTAAAATTAGTGTCCAGATCTTACAAGCAGTGGAGAAGCTGAAGTGCCCACGTATATCTACACACATATACGTGTGTAGTAATTACGGATAATCTTGATTAGTGATTTACAGTCAAATCAAATGCTATTTTAAAGTATACATTAAACCGTGTGTTCCAGGAATGTTTACCAGTAGCATGAGTGATTCTGAGCTAATGGAACAGAATGCATAATCATGATGGCACCAAATTTCAATTGGGTCTTGCCAGGAGAGAAATTAGATGAATTCTTGAAATCCCACCCTTCTCACCAGTTCAAAAGACTTAGTTGATAAAACAAGATATTTTGTTAAAGGGGTAACAATATTCTGTAGGTCCAGGGAACCATGGACCTTAGGACTTTACCAGGCCCTCATACTTCTAAATTGCCAAGAGTTCGTTAAAACCATCATACAGCATTATTAAATGGTTCTCAACTTTTCACGTGTACAGGAATCTCCAGGGCACTTGTAAAATATGTGGATTCCCAGGCTTCACTGTGGATTTACTGAGTCAGAATTTCTGGGGGGACGTCCTGAGATCTGCATTTTAACGAGGTCTTTGGTGGTTCTGCTGGAAGTAGCACCAAACCCACCTTCAGGAAACACAGCCCCCTTTGGATCCAACCGATCAAGCTCTGCCTTGACAGAGAAAGTGTTTTTTGGTGGCTTGAAATGAGGAAGATGCTCGAACAAGAACTCCTCTTCTCATTTCTGATAGATTTGATTAGTGGATGAAAGGAGGACCTGAAGCCAATTAATAAAAATGCTTTTCCTCTTTCCAGTTCCTCAGACTTTATGAAAGAGAAGACTTCTTAACAAGAGCTGTTTTAGCCCATTATCCGTCTTTTGTTTTTGACGTGAACACTGGCTTTTTAATTAGAAACCAGTGCCTTTCCTCGTGGATGCAATCAGCGCCTTCATGTTCTTGGGGAAGCAGGATGATTCACGTCAGCCCACAGGGGCATGGTTATGTTATAGGGAATCCACTCTCATGGGGGCGGGGAACGGATTAGGTGGGGGGATGTGGGTGGGAGGGTGGAGGAATGGGAGAAGAGGGGAGGGAAAGGCCTGTCCTATCAGTAAAGGGAGACTTTCTTGGTCTTATGTTGATAATTATCAGTGACATAGTTACTATTACCATTTCATAGAGGAGGCCATTGCCACACTGTTAATATACCTGACTCTGTAATGCTAATTTCATGTTCTCTTAGAAAAACAACGTTCACAGAGAATTCTGTAGTTTATTTTTATTATTATTATTTTTTAAGATTTTATTTATGTATTTGTCAGAGAGAGAGAGCACAAGCTGGGAGAGCAGCAGGCAGAGGAAGAAGGAGGCTCCCCGCTGAGCAAGGAGCCCGATGCAGGGCTCGATCCCAGGACCCTGGAGTCATGACCTGAGCCAAAGGCAGGTGCTTAACTGACTGAGCCACCCAGGCGTCCCTGTAGCTCATTTTTTTTTAAAGACTTATTTATTTGAGAGAGAGAGAGAGAGCCAGCCGGGAGGGGGCAGAAGAAGAGAATATGGAGCAGACTCCCTGCTGAGTGTGGAGCTCCACAGGTGATGGGGGGCGTTGTGGGGCTCCACGAGCGGTTTGATCCCATGATCCTCAAGATCAGGACCTGAGCCAAAATCAAGAGTTGGCTGCTTAATCAATTGAGCCATCCAGGTGCCCCATGGTCTTGTAGTTTAAAAAAGAACACAACATGGGGGCCTGGGTGGCTCAGTCATTAAATGTCTGCTTTTGGCTCAGGTCATGATCCCAGAGTCCTGGGAGCGAGGCCTACACTGGGCTCCCTGCTCAGCGGGGAGTCTGCTTCTCCCTCTGACCCTCACCCCACGTGTGCTCTCTCTCTCTCAAATAAATAAATAAAATCTTAAAAAAGTTTAAAAAAGAAGACATCACTTCTACAATTAACCAATACTTGATAGAGAATTTATTAAAAAAATAGACAACTGCACATGTGATAATAGAGGTATTCTTTGTATTTAATATAAGATGATATTTAATGTAAGATGATATTTAATATAAGATGATATTTACTATAATTGTATTACAAATACAAACTAATTACATTTAATACAAAATCCCACTGTCTGTGAATTTTAGAGCATAGAATCAATCAACTAATTTTTATTACTTTCCAGGTGTAAATCTCTTTCTGTCTCTCTCCCTTTTGCTCTTTCCCTGAACCTGCGCCCCCCGCTCCCTTCCAGCAAATACTCAGCAAAGCAATGGGAAATACTGCCATTCTTTTCAGAAGGCCCTGATTTCCCATCCTGATAAAAAATTAAGAGGCTTGAAGCTTAATACAAATACTTAATATAAACGATTGCTTTTTTCCTCCCCTAAAATAATTAGGTATTTTAAATCCACTAGTAAATTCCCAATAACTATTTCAAAATATCCCTATTTGGCCTGATTCTGAAAGTGGTATGCCTTCATTTTTAAAAATTAAAAAGTTCAGAGAAGTGTAAAAAGTAAAATAGACGCCTTCAATAAACTCACCACCCAGAAACTAGAGTTAACAGTTTAGTGTATTTCCTTGCAATCTGTTTTATTAATATACGTGAAATTATATATATTTTGGTTCACAAAGGGTATACAATTACTGTATACACAATTATATTTTTGACTATTTTTATTTATAATACCAAGAACACTTTACCAAGCCATTACATATTATTTGAAAATGAAATGTTAAAATGGCTCTCCAATTTCCCACCCTATGGAGCTACCATAACTTAGTAACCCTTCACTATTGTTGGACTTTTCAGTAGTGTTCAGTTTCTTTTTTAATTAAAAATATAGGATGAAAAATATTTTATTAGTTGATCTTAGAGCTCTGTTTAGAGAGGGAACTGTCTTTGTTCAGGAGACCCCCATGCTGAGCTTCTTATGGACATCAAAGAACTTGAAGAGCATGAAAATCAAATCCAAATTGAAGTTGTCTGCATTGCTGTGATTTAAAACAATGCCCCTCACTCCAACCCCACTGCACACCTTTGCTTCGTGTGAAACGTTTTGGAAGAGTCAAAGACAGGGCTTGAGTTAGGGGCTGGGGAGGCGTGGAGAGTGGCAAACAGCCGCAGTGAATCACGAATGAGATCAAGGGTCTAGAGGTGAACAGAAGTAACAGCGACAATGTAAGTGCCCAGGAATTTGCAGAAATATCAGAGGAGGGCACTGTGCTTCCCTAGGGACATAGAACTAAAGGCTCCAGCCAATTTTATTTTAATTTTAAAAGGTCAAGATGACCTCAGCCAACATCTATGAAATAAATAACACTGACAAAATAGGACACAGTTGGATTTTGTGTTTTGATCCACTGGGGTGTCTTTGTCTTCTAATAGAGGAGGTTTTAACACCCGCGCACACACACACACACACACACACACACACACACACATCTACCCGTTAGCTTGTTTCACGCTCTCAGTTACAAAAAGTACTCTGCGTAAAAAAATTTTTTTTGTTTCACTGTATTTTGCTTTAACTATAAGGACTGTGTTTCCTTTGTCTTTTACACCCCATCATCACTTGGAAGTCACATAGTGTTATTAGTTGCCCCTAGAAACAAGTGGAGATTTGCCTGTAAGAACTTTGCTAGAAAATGTGCTCAGGAACAGTATCCCCAAGGGTGTGAGGAATGTAGGACTAGGCTGAGAGAAGCTGAACTGCGATGCAGTTGCAACAGAGGTCTCAGCCTAATTCACATGGAGCTCTGAGATTGGGATGGCCCTTCTAGAACATTCCAAATTAAAGTGTGGGGGGTGGGAGTGGGAGGGTTAGCCAGTAGCTAGCATTTATGCTCCGGTATCGACTAGTCATGGATGTGGGCTGTCCCTGGAGAGGGGTCACGCGGTCATGTCCTAGAAGCAAGGGAGCTCCTCCAGTTGAGGGCACTTCCCAGGGAGGGATCCAGGGGGAGACTTCGGGGGCAACACTCCCAGCAGCTGGGGGACAAAGGCCTCAGTTCTGGAGAGGGGATATTGGTGGTATCCACAGTGCTCATTACACACAGCTTCTTATTTTCCTACTAGCATTAAGCTGTAAATTAAAAATACCTGGACTTTTTCTCTGTCATTTTAATGTCAAGAATTACATTATACTTCAATGGAAAGAATTACTGACTTGCTTTTGGGTCAGATGAAAAATGTAGCAGAAATACGTATTTCACTGCCTAGTTTGGGTTGATGCAATCTGGCATTTTGGATGAACATAATTAACAACATCAGGTTATATATATCTGCAATGTTTATCTTGTCTTTAAGAATTAGCCTCGTCATTAGTATTATTACATATTGCTACTATCCCAAATCTCTATAGACTGAACCATTGAAACTCATAAAGGCTGAATATTAATTTTCCTCACTGCCTTGACATGAATGAACAAATGAATGAAAGAGCCAGAACTAAGGAGAATTACACATGCCTTGCTGCTAACCCGAAGGCCAGCATCCCACAACTGGCATCCATACAGCAAAGTTAATATTTTAAAAATCTGATCATGGAAAGTTGCATTTTGGCCTGATTTTTTTCCCCCTTTTGGTCTCACAGGAAGGTGACTTGGAGACCTAGCCAATCTATTTAGTTAAAAACTATAGCAGATCCACATTCTTCCAATCTGTGAGGGTGATGACAGAACAGGCAAGAGACTAGAATCACATTCACTTTGATCCATTCACCCATCATCTTGCTTATATTTAGTTCTTCTACCAACTTGTTTGAACTTAGGAAAGGCACCTTGATCTTAGGAATGCATCAGAACTATGCCACAGCATGATTATCAGCGCGGGACATGCAAGACTTTGAGTCTAAAGCAAGAGATTGACTCCAGAAACCACAGGTGAAAGCCAGGTTCTGCACCCTATCTTTACCTGTCGTATGACACCAACTTTTCAACAAATTGCTGAATCCATTTTCACATCTATTCGCCATTCATTCAAGTGAGGAGAGCTGGGAGGAAAATAGGATGCAAGATGCGACCAGAAGTATGTTTTGGAGCATGATTGCTCTTGTGTGGATGGTGAACTAGGGACTTTGCATGTTACCCTTTGATAATAAACTATCTTTCACGAAATATGTATTATTAGAAAAGCCTATGGCATGGCCACTCGGAAATGGTACTCCATTGGAGTTTAAGACAATGCACAGGTTAGTAGACATATCAGCAATAAATTTGGATTTATTTTAATGTGGAAGTTTTAGCTACTTGGCTGTGAATGGAAGGGAATTTGGATGGAGGGGATGTGGATCTCTATCATGTGATGTAGTGGCACCATTCTTGAGATCTGGGGAACGCTGGCTTGACCATGTAAGTCCAAGATCTATCACTGCAGGCTAAGTTAGATATAGTTTAGAACAAGGCATGAGACCCTGTATTTGGTAAAATGCTATATTAGGTCAGCATTAAGGCCTTTTTTTGAATCCTTGTACCCTATCACAATTTGAATTCCTCGGTCTTCCATTATTTTATGTGGTAAATATATTTTAAAAAACCTTTCATAGACACTGTCTTTAATTCTATTCTATTTTGGGGGTGCCTGGGTGGCTCAGTTGTTTAAGTGTCTGCCTTCAGCTCAGGTCATGGTCCCAGGGACCTGGGATCGAGCCCCGCATCGGGCTCCCTGCTCAGCGGGAAGCCTGCTTCTCCGTCTCGCTCTGCTGCCACTCCACCTGCTTGTGCGCTTTCTGTCAAATAAATAAATAAAATCTAAAAAAAATTCTATTCTTTTTTTTAATTGTTATATGTGGGCCCTGTTCATATATGTGAATATTCATTTTACATTAAATGTTTAAAAGTTAGTTTTTGGTACCGTATATTCCTTACTCTAATTAGATAAGTAATAGAAATTTCCATTTATATACACTTTTTCCTGAAGGTAATCTGCTTTATTAGTCAAGTAGTTCTTTTACTGACCTGATGTCCACAAATAGACATTTCTTTGGAGCTGACGACAAGAACTATGATACCATGCAGATTTTTTGTCTGTCCTTAGACTGCCCTTTCTTATTTCCATGTGAATCTCATTGCATAAGGCTGTAAGTAATTAATTAGCCAACTTGTAAGTAATTTTTTCTGACAAGCTAGCCACCTTCCATTAGCAAGGGTGTAAAATGAGCAATCTAGGGGACATGTATTAAATTCATTAATTGAATTAAATACAAAGCCAAGGGCTTTCAGGGATGTTTCTTTTGTAAAGCAAACCGACATTTTATAATTAATAATTACATTGCAATCATTTAATGTAAACAGTGCCTGATTTTAAAGATAAATTCATAACACAACATTCACCATCTAACGTGATTATATGCTAGAGTCTGAATGTTTCTACCATTAGATTTTTCAGGGGACAATTTTCCCATGGATATTTTCTTTTCTTTTCTTTTTTTTTAAAGATTTTATTTATTTATTTGACAGAGAGAGAGAGACAGCGAGAGAGGGAACACAAGCAGGGGGAGTGGGAGAGGGAGAAGCAGGCTTCCCGCGGAGCAGGGAGCCCGATGCGGGGCTCAATCCCAGGACTCTGGGATCATGACCTGAGCCGAAGGCAGACGCTTAACGACTGAGCCACCCAGGCGGCCCCCCATGGATATTTTCAAAGAGGAAGTTTTTCTGGAGTTAGGAGACTTCCCCTGTATCCTTCTAAACCTTGGAAGACAGAGTATAATGATGAATGTACCATGCATACTAATATCCTGGGCTATATCGGTGGTGTGACAAGAATGTCACTTAGGAACATGTTATCACACAGGAGGATAATTATTGGAAGCTGTGCCCACTGCAGAGGGAGTAGAACCAGTCTTGGTAATACAGTCAGCTAGATCCTATGTGATGGAGTCGAAGGTCACTGCAAGGCTCTCTGCCTGCAGCCGTAGGGGCTTCCTATGTCTATTTTGCCTGACGTACCTTTATGTTCAATGAAAACAGTGGTGAATGGTTAATAATCTGCAGGTGGGTGTTGAATATATGCATCTACAAATCGGGTTGAGGCATGAGTGGGAGCTACATATTGCAGGGTAAAGATTTCCCAAAGAGAGCGAGGGACATGCAAAGAGGAGATGTTTGGGTGGTGGCCTGAGTCCCACTAGTGCTTACATGGTGGGGAGCGTGGGAACTGCAGGTAGCCGGGCAGAGACAGGGTGCAAGGGCAGGCGCTGCGGCAACCTCAGGCCTCCAAGTGGGGAGAAGGAGGAGGAATAAGCAGGTGTGTGTGGATGGGAGGAGAACTTAAGACACATGTGCCTAGGCCTGGGTCTGTCCACTCCACAAGAACACCTCCTTCCTCTCCTGGAGGATAGAATGGGAGGATCTAGCCCCCACACTGGGACCAAAGTGTGGCTCACTTTGAAGCATCAGAGAAAACCTTCTCAGGAGATATGGGCGGATACCATGTGGCACGTGAGGTTAAAATGGGAATAACTCAGACTGCAAAGCCAAGTTTAAAATGAGAGAAACAACTAATCAGAGGAACAGCAGAGAGGACAATGTGTCCCAGAACTGGAGCTGAGGATCCCCGAGCTCTGACAGTAACAGGCGCCGCCCTGGACAATGCAGCTACTGTGAACGTCCATCACCAGCGTGGCTGCGCTCCGACCCCCCAGCACAGCCCTTTCGTTCCAGAAAGCCTCTGGTAGGAGGGAAAATCTGGTAAGCAGGGGGAAGTAGAAGCTGAAATGCAAATCAGTGAATGAAAATAAAGAAGAGAAACCAAAAGTTTCAAACTGACAACCGAAATATTTCCTTTATTTCAAAATCCATGGTAAGCAGAATAATATTTTATACCATTAGGGAAATCTGCGTTAACACAGGTAGACAAACGAAATATTTAGGTTTTTTTTGATCTAAGATGAACATGTGGATAACAAGGGATTTATTACATGCTATTTCTATCTTTTAAGAGCTGATTTTAAAGAAAATTATCCTTTCCCAAGAATTAAGTTATGAATTAGATGGTAAATGTATATTTATATAGATTTACACCAAAAATAATACTGATCATTCATTCATTCATTCATTCTTCCTTAGCAACTATTTTTTGATTGTCTACCTTGATCTTAACTCTGTGCCAAATCCTGGGCATAATAGGAGTGAGACAGGCCAACTCTGGTCCTTGTGTTCATAGAGTTCCTCCCTGCACCCCCGCCCCCAAGTTAGGGGAGAAGACATTAATCAAACAATCGTACCAATCATACCAACAATGGCAAAGTTGAAACCATACTAGATGATATTTTATAGTAGGGAGACTTGCCTCAGAGCCATGAGAGAAGTCTTAACTAAGGAGTTGACAATTTCAAACACGGGTAACTATGTGAGCAAAGGCCCTGTGGCATGAAGAATCGTGACCAGAGAGGCTGCTTTGGCACCCATCTGAAGGAGCAGGATAAAGAGTTTCTTCTTTATTTTTATTTTTTAAATTTTTAAAACGATTTTATTGATTTATTTGAGAGAGAGGGAGAGAGCATGCACGAGCAGGGAAGGAGCACAGGGAGAGGACAAGCAGACTCCGTGCTAAGCATGGAGCCCCATGCAGGGCTGGATCCCATGACCTGAGCTGAAATCAAGTCAGATGCATAACTGACTGAGCCACCCAGGCATCTTCTTTATTTTTAGAGCAATGGAAGCTGTTGGAGGGTTTTAAGCAGAAAAGGGGCATTCTCAGAATTATGTTTTCTAAAGGTCACTCTGGCTTCTGAGTGGAGGAGGCGGGTAGAGTGTGGGGACTGGGAAAATAGTGAATGACCTAGGTTGTTACAGGAAGAGGCTCCTGAAGTCATGTGGACAGGAGGCCATGGTGGCTTGGGGTGAGATGGAGAATGCATCTGGGAGATATTTAGGGGATGAAATCAACAGGACTAGATGTGAGGATCAGAATGTGGGTGAGGGAGAAAAGGCAGTTAAGGGCGAGTCCTAGATACCTGGCTTCTATAACAGGAAAGGTGGGAGTGTCTTCTGCTGAGAAAAGGGAAGTAGAAGAGGGCCGTGGATTGGTGGGTGGGAAGATCAAGAAGCTAGTTCTGGAACTGTAGGTGTACCTGTGAGATATCCACGTGGAGAAAAGCCGGCAGGTGGATAAATGTGTCTGAAGCGCGGATGGAACGTCTGGTCCGGAGACAGACATTTGTCAGTCACGCGGTTACTTTGCAACTGATGCAAATGCATGGGAAGAGAACACAGAGTGGGGGAAAAAGAGAGGGCCTGGCACCATGGGTGACTATTTAATGGCCAAGTATAGGAGGGTGAGTACAAAGGAGAGGTGACAGCCAGAGAGGTAAGGGAAGACCAGCAGAGTCCTGCATCACCGAGCCCAGGAAAGAGTTTCCAGCGATAGTGTGGTCGGCGGGTTAAGCAGCACCATCCCAGCAGCAAGAGGAGGGTTGTGCAGTGGCCACTGAATCTAGGGACGCGAAGGTCATGGTGACCCTAGCAAGACCAGTTTTAATGGAAGATGTAGTAGCAGCCAGAACGAGGGTCGGGGAGTAAGCAGCAAATGGAGGTTGGGGAAGACAGGATAAAAAATTCAAGTGCTTTGACTATGATGCGGAAGCTAAGAAGTGGCTGAGTGGCCGGAAGTGGCTGAGTAAGTGGCAGATCCTAAAGTGTATACAAAAGGATCCTGCTAAGAGACAGATTCTCTCTGAGGGAGAAGAGTTACCAGACAGTGCAAGGGTCCTGAGGAGACAAGCCCCGAAGGGAGCCAAAGCCCAAGTGGAGAGATGGCTGTGAATGTTTGGTATCCAGACCATGGAAGAGTCCTCGTGTTACAGCTTCAATTTTGTTCAGGTTGCAGCACGCAAATTTTCTGCTGAGATTGAGGGAGGGGTGAATGCGTGTTTGTGTGTATGTGGTGTGAGTGCCACTGTCAGCCAAGGAGGCGAGAAGCCTGGCCGGAGGTTTTGTGAAGGAGAGTGACTTAGCTAATCGGAGAAAGGTAGTAAGAGGATTCACCTGTGATTTGTTTTTCTGCATTGACAGTAAAGCAAATCGGCTCTATTGCGTGGCATTCTGCGGAAGGATTCGGCTGCTGGGGGCTGGAGGGAGATCGTGGGGTTCATCAGGGGAAAGATTTTGCCAGACAAGGCAAACAAAGAAGCTGAAGGGGCAAGGGAATTTAGACTATTGGCAACAGTGCTAGAAAACAGCTGAACCACAGGCTCTGCTAGATGAGGAGGGAAGTGAAGACAGGAGAAGGTCAGGGCACTGCGTCTGAGGTTGCGCACCGGGCCGGAAGTCCGGAAGTCCGGAAGTCCGGAAGAGGTTGAAGGCGGTGGTCTCAGTGGGAGGAGCTGAACGAGCCCGGACGGAGGGGCGGTGTGCGGAACGTGGTTGCGTCCGTGATTCTGAACGTGGAGGACCTGTGCTTGATGGCAAGACCCGATGTGTGTGCCCTGGAGTAGATGACTTGGAGGAGAGCAAACCAATGGAGCTGAGCATTTGAGGAATGAGGGGCCATTTTGTCAAATGATTGTCATGTGTGCATTGAAGCTCCTGGGGGTGGCAGAGCTTGTAGACCAGAGGCTAAGACTTTGATCAGTAACAGGGAAGGGAGTGGCAAGGAGTGTGAAGAAGATAAGAAGATAGATGGAGGGGCAGAGCTGAAAACCACGAAGCTCAGAGAGTGGAATTGGTTTTTGTTTTTTTGGTTTTTTTTGCAAGACGAAACAATAGCGGGGGGTGGGAGTAGAAATGAGCAGGGAGGTTGGCAGCCCTACCTCCTCCTGATACTAAAATAAGGTGGTGGGGAGGGGAGAAACCCGAGGGCAATAGGAAGAAGTGTCCTTGGGGGGAAGCGAGTTTCAGTTGAGGCAAGGTGAGTGAAGGAAGGTCAGTGGGAGCTGAGGAGCTGGGAGAGTTTCTCTGATGGCGGGGGTAGGCAGGGCGCTAGACCAGAGCCCCCACTAGAGCATTATTATTAGAACACAGAGGAGACACTAGTCCTGTAGGCCAAGAAGAGGAAAAAAAGCCTTAAAAAATCATAAGGAACAGAACCTATTAGCGACTAATCTCTCCCAGTGCTAAGCTAATTCAAACCAAGAAGAGCAGGACCCCCAAGCAGGTCTCTGAACGCCCTTCCCCTAGCAAAGGAGGCTTTAAACTAGACAAGAATTTGTCGAAATTAGGGTTTGAACCCCATTTGAGACAATTCTCTTAATAGTTAACCCCAAATATTTGTACGGTAGCTTAAGAAGTGTGTTTGCTCCCTAATGAAAACAGAGAACAGCTGAATAAAAAAATACATATACAAGCTTGCCAGTTAAGGACACCAATCTAATCATCTCTTGGCTTTCTCTTCTTAGACTGAATGATCTCTGTCTCTTAACTTGTTTGCATACATCTTATTTTCTAATTCCTGTTGAATTTAGGGATAGAACGTTCCCCAAGTTCTTGGTGTCCCTCTAACTACAGACCTCAGGAATGGACGCAGTGCTCTGGGGAAAGTTGAGCTAATACCAAGTATAAAGGGAGGATGATCTCACTGTTCCTCCAGGCGCTTGTTTGTGCATCCCAACGCTGTGCAGTGTTTTAAGAGCTGGTGTTGTAACTGATTGCGGCTTATCTATTTTCATGGCTGGCTCTTGTTTAGATGTCCTCGCCTGGAGCCAGGCACGTCTCACCTTCTATTTGTACACTTCATTTCCCTCTCTTGAAGGCACTACCCTGTATTTATCTCCAGTGAACTTAAAAAAAGCATTCTGACCACTTCTCTAATTTAGTCAGGTTGTTTTAAATTTCGCTGTTCACCAGCAGGCTGATGCTGGCCTTCCCAGTCCTCCAGTGAGGAAGTGACTAATTTCCTTCATGCCAACGCTGTGTTGGAGGGCATCAGCTTGCAAACATTTTCAGCCTGAGTGATTATCTGCTACTCCTGGGGCTTCTCTTCTGTGCCTGGGGGGCATTTTCCACATGCCTCGATCATCTTCCTTCAGGCCTTTATCAGTGTTAAGAGAACTAACTCCCTAGCATTTCGCACCATGGGTCAAGCCTTTGTAGATGCAGATGTTGAACAGGGCTATTTCTAAGTTCATATGTGTAGACAACAAGAACTTAACCTTTTAGATTCAAAATCAGCACCCAGATTAGTTTTTTTTTTTTTTTTAAGTTCTTGTATATATTGTGTTTCTCAGGGTTGATTTTGGTCCCCAGGAAGCGAGGTTCTAATTTTTAACCCAGCTATTGCACGCCGTAAGGGCATCATCAGGCATCGATTGAAAGAAGAGTGAATGTCAAGAGAGAGTTCTGGAAAGGAGACACCGCAGCATGCACAGATCCTCCCTCAGAAAGAGCTAATCTCTTCCTTGGCTGAGTTACGGGGGATGGCACTTCACCTCCTTTTCTCCTCCTCCTTATGACTCTTTGTAAGCGTTGTTACAAACACTTGTGCCTAAATCTTGCCTCCCCTAAGAAACTATAGGCCTGCTGAGGAAAGGGCTGGTGACTTATTCATCTCTATTTCACTCACAGAATCTTACGTAATGTCTTACAACAGTCAGCGGTCAATAAATATTTGTGGAGTGAACGAACAAGAAAAGGACGCATATGACTTGAGAGAGTTGGATCCCAAGGTGGATTTTTTTTTTTCCTGGCAAAGTCATTGAATTTTGATCAAACTCTTTCTTCTTTCTAAATAGGAACTTTAACTAATTGATTTAAATGGTGGAAGGAATGGAAAAAAAATACATTTGGCATCTAGCAATAAAGATGTTTTTGGAGAAAAGGAGAAACCTTTGTGGATCTTTCTCTAAAAAGCACTCAAGTCAGTTGTCCTAAGCAAATGTAAGAGGAAGTCATGTGTTTGCCTGCCCCTCTCAAGTTTGGACAAGATACTTGGAAGTGTTCAGCAGGCAGCAGCGAATCAGTGAGGGCCATATGCCGGGATCCTCTTGGCTCCAAACGCTCTGATTATGAACAAAAAAAAAGCATACGCAAGCTAGTATTTCTGGATAAAGCACACATTCAAAAATGAACAAGACAGTTTGGGAAGAATTAGATTGAATTAAACATATAAATCAGATACTTTGTCATACTGTCATTGCGCATGCAGGATTATCTAGACCAGACTAAGAAGACTATTGTTTGCAATGATTGACCTATAGTAAATAGGTGCTGTTAATTCCTGTCAGTAAGTACCCCTTTACCTGTCAGGCAGTCCCTGCACTGTGGCCCAAAGAATGTATTGTACCTAAAAGTCCATCCCGGGACTGTTTGTGTTAATGGCTTGGCATTTTCTCTACAGAATGTATAAGAGGTCTTAGCTAATGTAAATGTTTTGGTAAGAAAAAATGGCCACATGTAAAAAACAATCATCTACTCAACTATCTATTCTAATACCGTTTGCTATATTAACGGAAGATCAGCCACTGTGTTGCTGTTTCTTGGCATGTCAGGTGGAATGTAGAATAAAGAAGGAGAGATACAGATATGAGCCACAGTCTTGGCAGCAGGTCCTGCCTCTTTCAACGTACAAGCTCGCCAGGACCTGGTCCTGAGCTTTTCCAACCAGAGCCAAGGGGTGGGGGCGGGGAGTAGGAAGCCATAGCCTGAGTCCATGGTCTGGGGGATCTGGAATAATTTCTGCAATTGCAGAACCTGCAGGTCTAGAGAGAAGTTTGGAAACCGAGGTATCCATGGTGTTGCAAAATATCCCTACACCATGAAGAATTGAACCAGCCTAAAGAAACTCAACACTAACAAAATGTAAAACTTCCCCAACTACTGAATACAACTGCTCTCATTGAAAAGTCACTCTGCTAGGCATTATGCTGAATGCTTTATATAGGATATCCCATTTAATTCCTCACCACTACTTGATGGGGAGGGGGCCATAATTATCTCCATTTCACATGTGAAGGAACACAAGATTGCAGAGGATTAAAGGACTTGCCCAAATCCCCCAACTAGAAAGTGGTTTGGTCGCCACATCTCCCCAGTTTCCAAGCCTGGGCTCCTCCACTCTGCTATCCTGCTGTCCCATGGAAGATTGCATACCTTAGTCCCTTGGCACTTGGAGCGAGCTCTGACTTGATCCCCAAACCGCTTGGCAGAAGACGTGGGACCCTGCTCAGTTCTAGCCGGTCCCCTCTGCCTTTTCCCAAAAGGTGCCCGATGGAAGACTTGTCCTACAAGATGATCTGCAGAGAAATGGGTTCCGAACAAACAAAAGATGGAGAAATGCTGCAAATGAAAATTCCCTCTTGGAGATTCATATTATACAGTAGAATCCTAAAGGCTCAGGACAGTCTTGCGTGAAGGAAACACTATCTAGCTTAATGTTTCCCAAGTTGATTTGAATACAGAATCCTTCCTGCTAGCATAAAATCTATTAATAACTGGAAAATTTTATTAAGGACAATTAGGAAAATTATATGCAGGACATATCTTGGAAAATGGTGATTAAGGACATTTCCTAGCCTCCCCTCTCAAGAATGACTCTCTTTTTTGGACTCCTGCCGCTACAGCTTCATAGTTCTTGTTCTTGGTTCTTTTTGGAAATCACACCACTTGAAGCAAGCTGGATTTTGCTGCATCCTTTTGGACAAAAGGCTGCTCTCTTTAAAGGGGTCAGTTCCCAGCCCCAAGCTCATCCAGATTTCATACTCTTCTCCCTCTCTATGGCTTCATTTTGCTGAGGCCCCAATCACAAGAATAAATCCATGTAAATCACAACACGCACAGATGTTGATATAAAAGAGAAAAGAAAGATGATGGGGGCAAAGGAAAACAGAACAAAAAAGAAGGGAATGGGAGATTCAGTTTTCTCATTTGAAAGCTCAACCACCACTTCCATGGTGACGTCTGATAACATACAGAATGTATTTACAAACTTTCCTATTGTTGAACCATTCCAAAACAACTTGACAAATCATGTGTTTGTGTACAGAATTTGCAAATTCAAAGTGAGAAAAATTCTCAGTCTTCTGTGATAGGGATGTCACTGAATGGAAGCAGTTCTATCGTTCAGTTCTGTAGAGCACTGACCTTCTGTAGAGACAGTAATTAGCTCATTCATTCAACAAGTATTTATTGAGCACCTACTAAATGCCAGGCTTTTTTCCCTATGTACTTTAACAAGGAGGTTAAAGGGGCACCTGGGTGGCTCAGTCATTAAGCGTCTGTCTTTGGCTTAGGTCATGATCCCAGGGTCCTAGGATCGAGTCCCACATCAGGCTCCCGGCTGAGCGGGGAGCCTGCTTCTCCCCCTGCCTCTGCCTGATGCTCCCCCTATTTGTTCTCTCTCTCTCTCTGTCAAATAAATAAAATCTTTAAAAACCAAACAAACAAAACCAAGGAGGTTAAAAACACTGTGTGTTGGAAGGTGATAAGTGCTAGAAGAGAAATAGAAAATTTGAATAAAGGGGTATAAATTGCACTTTTAATAGACTGGAGAGATGAGAGGAGGTGAAAGGTAAGCAAAGATTTGAAGGAGTTCAGATGAAGAGCCGATGTATTTTTATAGTCACGCTTTCTTCCTCATCTCCTCTTCCATCCTCTTCTTCCTCCTATGATCTCTTTTGCCTGTGCTTCCTTGATTTTTGGTCAGTCTTCATTCATAGTTTAATTGTTCTTAAACGTGGATATTCAATCTGTTCAGGAAAGCGAAGGTGACCTGAAATCTTACCATGCATTACAATTCTGCTCAACACCCCACTGTATATCTCTGTGCATGTGAACATATGTATTTGCAATTTTTCAAAAATGGCATCATGCAGTATATATTACTCTATAACCTGCTTTTCCACCGAATAGTATTTGTAATGTCATTTTCCTGGTTTTTGAAAAACTCTATTCTTATAGCTATTTTGTCACATGTTTTTTTAAAAATCAAGATGATATCAAAATATATACATTAAAAATGTCACTCCTATTTTCATGCCTATCCACCCTTTCCTTGTATGTGTCCTTCTAGTATTACTTTATGCACCTAGAGCAAATACAGATTTATATTCTTATTCCGCCTCCCACCCCCACTTCTTACACGAAAGGTTGCATACTACACACTGTTTTACACTCTGCTTTTTAACTTAACACGGCGGGGGGGGTCTTTCCCATATTAGCACAGAGGGGTCTTTTTCAACTTCAGGCGTTGGTTGTGTGACTGTATCATAATTTATTTAACTGTTCCACTATTGATGGGTATTTGGGCTTAGTCAGTCTTAAATACAAAGAGACATGACCTTGAAATAGACTGTGTCTGAAAGAAACTTAAGGGATGATACTAAATTACTAAATTTTCCCCTTGAAATTGTAATTGAAGTCAATGGGAAAAAATGTTCCACAAAACTTCCAGTGACATCTAGGGCTGCTTTAAATATTGAGAGTCCCTGGACAAATGTTTATGAGTGAGATTTTTTTCCTTTCATGTTTATTTCTCATGTTAAGAGTGTAGAAATTTGTAATGAAACTTATTTAAAATAATACTTCGTGGGGCGCCTGGGTGGCATCGTTGGTTGTGCAACCAACTCTTGGTTTCGGCCCAGGTTGAGATCTCAGGGTCGTAAGATCAAGCCCCGCATCTGGCTCCATGCTTGCTTTCTCTCTCAAGTAAATAAATCTCTTCTAAAAATTTAAAAATGAAATAATACTTCACAGGTTTATTTACAGGTTTTGAATATTTTGTAAGTGTCTATCTGGTCAACTATAATATATATCTATTTCAACAGTAATGGTAAAAGTAGTTTAAATTTCTCTGTCAAATATTTCTATTGCAAAATTGTTTTAATCAATTATTTCCCAAAAAGCTTAAAATTACTCATTGTGAGCATGAGTATAAGATTATTCTTCAAACTGGTTTATGTTTTCAGAAAAGTAGGTAGTAAAAGGTTGCATAGAATGAGTGAATACCACGTGCCAGGTGCATCCAAAACTTATCTCACATGAGCCTCACAAATCGGTGATGAGACATTATTAGTTCCTTTTATAGATAAGAAAATAGAATGCTATGCCCAAATTACATATCTATTTAGTTTAAGAGCCAGGATTCAGTCCTTAGTGTTTTCTTGCTCTGCAATCTGTGTGCTTATCCAGTGCATTACCCCGACTCTCAGGAAGTTGATGGTACATGGCCTGTGCTCATTTATTTGCTGACAATTTTCAGATAAATCACCTTCCTTTAAATTAAAAAAAGAAAAATCATTTTGCCATCTTTTAAATTAAGAAAAGAAAAATCATTTAAGGTTTTGTAAGCTAGCCAGGGACCTTGGTCAGCTCTCTCTCTCTTTTTTCTTTTTTTGCCCTCAAGAATAAAGTAGCTCTGAAAGGAAGTGATGCATATTAGATAGTAGGTCTTGGCTTCTAAAATTTAATAATGGGATAACAAATTTTTGTAGACAAACCATTGTCCCTTACAAAGATAAGGTAGAAAAAAACACAGAGAAAACCAGTTTAGAGCATAATTTCAGTTTCTTCCACAGAGAACCCAGATCTGGAGAGATAAGTATGTCACTGAACAAAAGAAAGTAAAAGAAAAATGGGGTAATTAGAATCATATCGCCAGTTTCGTAGAGCATGGCCATATTATATCTGTTCCCTATGGACAGAAATACGCTATCATCTACTGTTGGGAGTTGTCATTTGGCACCACATGTTTTATAGAATTATACTGGAAAAGAAGTAAAAAAGGGGAGAGGGAGTCCTGTGATTCACATATTGGAAAAATATCTTGATATATTTTGATGTATCTTGAGTATAATGTAGTTCATCCTATTGTCTAGGTTGTTGATGTGTTTGTGAAATGTAATGTGCACTGAAATTTTCCCTTCCCATTTCATCGGCCTATCTTCCTCTTTCTCTCAGAATTGGAGAAGTAATGTGGGTTTGAGTTTCTCCATTGTGAAGTAACTCTAGTCAGAGAAAGTGTGAATGCTGTCTGTGCATAATAACGTCAGGACATTCATTTTCAAGAAACAAAGCCAAAGTGATATCAATGGAAAAATAGAAATTTTTTGTGGGTAGGGCAGGTTCAGAAAAAAAATGGATTCTTTTGGTTGGTGAGAGCTGTTTGATTTCAGATATTCTGACTGAGAACTTTCAGACCCAGAGTGAAGGCACCCTTCAGGATACCTGTCCCAGTAAATCCCAACTCTGTAGGCATTCAGACCCCTTCGGTCTAGAACTGCTGCAACCTTATGGGTCCTGGGATGTATTCACTTCATTCCCTGAGCAGGCCCGGGGAGGTGATACTTCAGACAGTTGGAGGAGGCACAAACCCATTCGCCTCAGTCAATGATGGACAGAGACAGAGAAACCCTTGTGATTTAAGGGCAGTGAAGCACATGTGCCTGAGAGAAATGACATAGCTGGAGAGATGAAAAGATCTTTCCCCCAAATTTCCTCTTCTCAGGGGAGAGCTAGGCCCATCCACCTAGGAGACCACAAGAAGGTGTCCATCACAAGAGCTACATACATGTAAAAATGTATATATATTTAAAGATTTATTTATTTATTTGAAAGAGAGAGAGTGAGCAAGTGAGCATGGGGGAGGGGGGCAGAGGGAGAGAGAGAAAATCTGGAGCAGACTCCCTGCTGAGCTTGGAGCCCAATGCAGGGCTTGGTCTCACGACCCTGATATCATGACCTGAGCTGAAATCAAGAGTCGGATGGACACTCAAGTGACTGAGCCACCCAGGTGCCCATAAAAATATTTTTTGATAAGAAATATTGGAAATTGGGCATTGGAAATATTAGTCACACTTGTATATTCTTGATATATCTTTCTTGGCACATATCAATAAAATAAATGAAAATTCAAAATAGTGATTACCACTGGGGAGGGGAATGAAATCTACAAGGGGTAAAAATAAGGTTTTAAATGTATCTGTTAAGTTTTATGTCTTTAAAAATAATGTGAAGCAGGTATGACAAACTTTAATATTTGGTAAGCTGGTTGACATGCTCATGGATGTTAAATGAATTTCACTCTGTGGTTTTTTTTTTCATGGTTTGAAATATTTTATATGGTAAATATGTAGTGGCTTGCTAAGGATCCATACCAATCTCCTTCTGATGTGCCTCCCTGAGCTCAGAGACTGGAAAGCTAAAAACTAGACTCTCTTCCACCTGGGGTCCCTGGTATGATTTTAGGTTCCAAAACACGAGACTTAATTGAAACTGACATGATTGAGGGAAGAGGCAGGAGTGAAGCATCTCTTTGGCAGGACGGCCATAGAGGTAGTGTGGTTCAGAAGTCAGTAGCAGTTTCCGCAGCCAAGGTGGCATGCTTCGGAGCTAACAGGCTCTCAGACCATGCTGTGTGTGGGTGAGTGTATGTTAACACCGAGCAGAAAACCAGCAGAGACAGAGTTCCAGAAATGGGTAAACCTGCATAGGGGTGGTCTTAAATCTGTGGTTGAATACTAAGCTATACATATGTCAAGTTGAGGCCAACATAGGCATGTGAGCCCTCTGTGGCCGGAATTGTTTGTGTGCTGTGGCGCACGCAGGGTAAGGTCGGGAACGCCCAGGCCTGAGAGGGGGAAAAGTCTCCCTCGCCTTGTTGTGTGCCTATGCCTCAGGCATCCGGTCAGCTGAGAAATGGCTCATGATGTTTTGAGTAATCTTGGGCACATTGTTCCTTGTGACGCCCACCGAGGAGAGTGGCTTCGTGTGCGGGGATGTGATGATCAGATAACATCCTGCTTCAAATGTATATGCGGGGTGTTGTCTGATCTCAGCATTCCTGCATAGGGTTTGATTTTATGTAGTTTCGGGGAATAGGTCATAAGGTACCTTTGCATAAGAACTGATCAGAGAATGAGATTTACTTAAGATATGTAATTATTCCGGTGCAACCGAATTTGATTTTGTCCTCTCTTGCGTAAAGAAGTATCGGGATATCTTAATGCTTACATTGTTAATCAGTAACAATATATTTTGATTGTAAAGAGCATAAAAGAAGTCAAGAAATAAACGGCAGTATGCAGTTGCAAGTGCTGCCTTTGCTCTGCATCCCCTGTGTCCCGGTGATTTCGCGACCCTTACCCAGGGACCCCAACGCACTAGACGTTGACATCAAGTGAAATACCACAGACAGGCAAAGAACAACTATATAAGCTGAGCCACTCCCAGGATCATGCAAGGCTAGAAGATATTCAGGTTCTGACTAGTCAGAACTCAGAGATCTAGTTGAACACTCAGGCAGTTGATAGAAGTGTCTCATTTTAGTAGTGGGATTAAATTAGCTTTTGATTAAAGACTACTCTAGACATACCCTAAAAAAGCTTATAAACAAACTTCAAAGGTTCATATTGACTTGCAAGTGACTTCACTGGCAGCCAAAACAAAATTCAACGTCCTTTACAGGAAGAAAAAAATTCAGATACTCAACCGTATAATATTCACAATGTCCAGCATCCAATAAAAAAATTAGTGTCAATATAGAAAAACAGAAAAAAAAGATCAAAAAATGACAGCAATGATGGAATCAATAGAAAAAGCCCCTAAAACAACTATTGTATGTTCAAGTATCTAAGGGAAAGCAAGAGCAAAATGAGGAGGATCAAAGAAATTTAAAAAGAACAAAATGGAAATTTCTGGAGTTGAAAAACACAATGTCTGAAGTAAGAATTCATTGGATGGGATAAGCAGCAGATTAGACATGCAGAAAAGAGCAGTGAACTTAAAAACATTGCAGAAGAATGTTGGGTGGCCAAACTGAAGCAGAAAAAAGAAAAGTGGAGGGCCTGGGTGGTTCAGTTGGTTAAGCATCTGCCTTCGGCTCAGGTGATGATTCCAGGGTCCTGGGATCAAGCCCTGTGTCAGGCTTCCTGCAGTGGAGAGCCTGCTTCTCCCTCTCCCTCTGCCCCTCCTCCCTGCTCATGCTCTCTCTCACACTCTCTCTCTTTCAAATATATACGAGCAGAGCCTTAGTACCCAATAGGACAATAAATATCAAGTGGTTCATATGCATGTAATTGGAGTACAGAAGGAGTGGAGAAAGGAGAAAACAAGTCATTCGAAGAAAAAGATATTTAAAGAAGTCATAGCCCCCAGTTTCCCAAATCAACTGAACAAAATTCATAATCACACTATCAAGAAACCATTATAAACATAGAATATTAAAAGCAGTATGAAGAGAAGGGATGGGGAGAATTACACACAGGAGGAAAAAAAGTATAATCAGTGACTTCTCATCAGAGACAATGCAAGCTGGAAGACAGAACATTTCTGTTCTGAAAATGATGAAAGGGGAAAAAAGTCAACCTAGAATTCTATATCTAGCAGAAATATCCTTCAAAAAGACAGACAAAAATACAGACATTTTCAGGTAAGGCTGTCCTACAAAAAAAAGTTAAAGAAAATTTTTCTTTGTGCTGATGAACCATGATCCCTGATAAAAACTCAGATCTGTATAAGGGAATGAAGAATAGCAGACACAGTAAATATGTCAGAAAATATTAATGACTTTTTTTCTCATTTTTTATTATTTTTCACATAATTGACTATGCAAATCAAAATGAATGAGAATGTATTTGTGGCTTTTACCACATGTGGGTGATGACAGCAGCACCGGGATGGGGGGAGTGAATGAACCATGTTCTGCGTGAAGTGGTATAATACCACGTGAAAGTGGACAGAGATAAGTTCAAGATGGATGTTATAAATCCTTGAGCAGTGATAACCCTGGGGAGCTGGGGAGGTGTATTGGAGCTCTGCATATTCCTTCTGCAACTTTTCTGTATGTCCAAAATTATTTCAAAATAAAAAGTTAAAAAGAAACCAGCAACTTTTATTTTTTTTTTTAGAGAGAGAGAATGATGGGGGGCAGGGGCAGAGGGAGAGGGAGAGAGAAAGCATCTTAAGCAGGCTCCACATCCAGGGTGGAGCCCTATGCAGGGCTCAGTCTCACAACCCTGAGATCATGACCTGACCCGAAATCAAGAGTGGGACACTTAACAGACTGAGCCACCCAGGTGCCCTGAAACTATCAATTTTATATATATTTAAAATGGATGCATTTTATCTTGTGTTACTGATATCTCAATAAAGTTGATTTAATAAGCAAAGATACCACCAGGGGTTCAGTTTTGTTTCCTCTCTGTGTGTCATGGAATCAACTTCATTTTCAAAGTGGTTAACCATTACAGTTTCAGGACAGCGCCAGCCACAACTGGGGCTGCTAGTTTCATGACTGTGTAGGGAGAAGAGCAAGCACCTTACAGGAAACTCTCATAATTCTCTCCCAGACGGCCCCCAAACATCACTTCTTCTGTCCCACTGCACTGATTGGATCTCCTGCCTACTTCTAAACAGAGTACTCTGGCCTGGCAAATAGGATATTTTGATTGACCAAAGCCAATCAGGGTCCACCCTGGAGGTGGGGGTGGGGTCAGTCGCATCTAAACCCTGATATTGGGGCTGTTGGGTCTTGTTGAACTGGTGGTAAAAAGGAATGTATGCTGGGCAGCTAGGCAACAAATGCCTGGAAGAGATGGTTTCTGGCTTGCTGTAAGGACAATACATTTTAAATTTCCAACCTAATAGGCTCTAAAGACTAATTACTTAGCATTACTTATTAACTATTTCATCAGCCTAGTTGCTCTTTCCAGACAGAGAAATTTCCCAGGATTTGGGTGGGCTTGCACTTACACCATTTACATCAAGTATAAGATAAGCTTAAATCAGCAATTTTCATGACTTCCGGAAGATGCACCATTCCATTCTCTTGCCTCCTCTGTTCCCTTGACAGCCTTTCTTTCCCTCTTCCTCCCTCTCATTTCCCACATTCCTTTTGTTCTGAATACCTGGTTTACAATAACACAGGTAGAGCAATACCAAATGAAATTTGTTTGATAGTGTTGCTGCTTTTAAAGAATGTTTGTCCTATAGATGCTGAGGCTTTGATTTTTTTCAACAGCTATCAAATGTAAAAATGGTTAGCATTACATATAAAAATATCAAATGTTCTAGCTGTGAGCGCTGTGCGAGGGAATAATCAGTTTCAGAGTGGGAATTAGAACCTTGGAAACAGAGGAAGGCAATCATAGTGAGTCTTCCCTTCCCTTTGCCTATGGTATACAATTTTCTCAAACTTCTATTGGTAGATGTTTCCCCAGCGACTGTCATGGTAGAAGATTGTAATTTTCCTAAGCCTACTCAAATGCTTCTAGCTTTGATTGAGTCTAACACTTTTGGAATGGATTTCAAATTTTCAAGGAAAATACGTAACTAGTTTCAGAGTTTGCCAATAACAGGAAAACACATCAAATAATGTGTTAACCGTAATTATGTTTTAGTTAGCCGGCTCTTATATAATTAGCAATTTTTAGATTACTGTAATAATAAAAAATGCATATATTTTGATAATGTACTGATTACATAGCCCACAGAATATTGCAATTCTTAAGATGCTTGCCTCTGAGCATTTTTAGAATTCATACAGTGAAAAGTCAGCTCATCTAGCTTCTCAGCTGCAAACCACTTAACAAATCCAGAGTGAATTTGAAAAATGCCACCCCTGCTATCTGAAGAGCCTGATATTGTGCCAGATTCCGCTGATGGAGGAATGTTTTCTACAGCCTGAATATCAATTGTGAAAAAGTATCCAGCAGAAAGTAGGAATATTAGACAAAGGGGAAGACTTTTAACCTGAGAAAAGATGTAATATTTCCCTAGCTAGAGTGGTCTGGATGAATGATTGTCTGAATTCTCACTTTCCAGATTTGTCCATTTTAGAAGTGTTACTTTTGCTATTTTTTTTTTTTTAATGATCTCTACACCCAACGTGGGTCTCAAACTCACAAGATCAAGAGTGATCAAGAGTCTCATGCTCTACCCACTGAGCCAGCCAGGCATCCCTACTTTTACTATTTTTAACTTTCAAACATTTTACACCATTCACTGTTACTAATTCACAATTCGGTTGAATGTTAATTAAAATAAGTCAAGTATACTGTGTGTATATTTAACCCAAGTTTACAAATCAAGGCAAATCATTGTTCTTTTTCCCTAGAAGATAAAATATTATGTGCTGTTTCATTGGAAACTGGTATGTATGCATTAGGTATGAGTGTGTGAAGCCAGGATTTATGCTAATTGACCTCGCACTCAGACTAGTGGCAGAGTTAGAGACCCTAGGGCCATGTTTTCCAAGAGAATATAGTGTGAGCCACAGATGTAATGTCTAATTTCTTAGTAGCCATATATAACAAGCGAAACGAAACAGGTGAGATTAATTTTAACAATATATTTTATTTAGCCCTATATATCTAAAATACATGATTTCAACATGTAATTGATATAAAATTATTAATAAAATACTTTACCTGTTTTTCATACATGTCTTTAAATTTAGTGTGTGTATTATCCTTACAGCACGTCTCAGTTTGGACTGGCCACATTTCAAGTGCTCAGTAGCGACATGTGGCTAGTGGATAACATATTCAACAACATAGCTCTAGGTAGATTCACCATGAATTGGATGTCATCTGCTTATCAGGCTTTGCAAGATGAATTATGTTAATGGATTTTTAAAAATATGAACTTCTTTTGAAGTATAAAGCGTACAGAAAAATGCACAGATCATAAGTACAGTTGGGCGAATTTTCATGAAAAACATAGCTGTTTAACTAGAATCCATGAGATGGAATATTAACAGGACCACAGACTTTCCCTCATGATCCCCTTGGATTTTCTTTTAATATCACAAATATCAAGACCCTGCTCTCCTCCTTCTCTTTCCCTGAAGTGGATCTACTTATATAACCAAGAAGAAGATATTGCTATGTGTTGAAAACCAGCCCTTTGGTGCTCAGGGCATTTTCATCGATGGTCTTGAACCTGGATTGTGGACCCTCACAAATATGAAGAAACTCTCATAGAATCATGCCAGGAAAGGCTTAGGAACAAAGGACATCCCCGACTACTTATCAAATTGTGAGTATCTGTATTTGTCCTGGCTCTCATTTAGTTTCAGATATAGAGTGATTTAGATTCAAACATTCCTTCTTAATCTGCTTTCTTTCCTCACATGGTCATTAAATATAAGAGTAGGGTATGAGTGAGAAAATAGTTCTCAGTTACATCAACTTCCATGAAATGTTGTAAAGGTGATACACATTTTTGATCAGGCAAAGTTTTCTCTTGGCATAAGAAGCACTGGGCGTACAACATATACCTAGAAATATTTTGCATAACTAGGAGCATGAGAAGCAGAGCAAGTAGCAAAGCACTTTATGTAATTTTTTCTGAAAAAAATTTTTGGAAGGCTATCTCTGTGGTTTATGGGTGTAAAATCTTTCTGGAGCCAGGTTGGAGTGGGGGAGGTGCACAGAAAGGGTCAGAGTGACAGTAAGTGTGAATGCAAGGAAGCAAACATAGCCAAGCTAGAGACGAAATCACACATCTCGCCTGCTCCTTTAGGAGCCTGTGCCTGGGATGGGAGAGCTGCATGTCTTAAAGGGCATTCCTAGGCAGAGAGCAGTCTCATCAAAGCACAAATCAAAAGGGCTCTCCCAGGAAATAGGACGTCTAGCTCCTGCTGTGATCTTGATGGCTCTTTCTCTCTCTTTCTCTCTCTTTCTGGCTCATCCTTCCCAGGAGGGTGCCTTTCTTTGGAGGAAAAAGTGTCTGGGCTATTTTCAAGCACCTGACAAATGAAGGTCATAATGAGAGCTGGATGGCCACATAGCTATTTAAGTGGTTAAAGACAGAAAATGATATTGGCTAAAACCCAGTCTTTCCATAGCTTAGTGACTATTTTGTCAGGCCCTATTCTGAAGAGACGGAAATCATTTTATAATATTGGTGTTGAGGGAATGAGGCTGAGAATTTCATGTTATATCACTTGTACTTGTCATAGAATATGATTTAACTCTGGTGTATCTGAATGGGATGATAAGCTGTATCATCATGGAGTCTTGGGGCTGGGAAATGGGCTGGCAACAGTACATGACCTGTTAAAGGTCTCATTCCCCACAAGACTTCTGACTGATATCTCTGGGAAACTCTTTGAATAATTGCATTAGAACATTCAAGAATAAGGGGTGCCTTGCTGGCTCAGTCAGTGGAGTGTGAGACTTTTGATTGATCTTGAGGTTGTGAGTTTGAGTCCCGTGTTGGGTGTAGAGATTACTTAAAAATAAAATCTTTTTTAAAAAAGACCATTCAAGAATAAAATAAGTTAGTATAATCTGAATATTTACATGCAAAACAGATCTTTCTATTCCCTAAAAAAGAAAACCACAAAGCAAAAAAAAAAGCTATCTGAAGTTATTATTTTTTTAATTTCAGCTTTATTGAAGCTTAATATAAAATTGTAAGATACTTAAAGTGTACAGCATAATGATTTGATATAGTACAAATTGTGAACGGATTCCCCCCATCTAGTTAATTAACACTTCAGTCGCCTCACAGAAAATTCAGTGCTAGCTATGTAGTTACTGCTTGTTTTTTAGCAAAAGGAGCAGAGATCTAGCTCTGGTAAGGCAGTTTCCTACAGCAGCAGGAGTTTGATCGCCAGATAACCCCCAGACAATGCCTAAAACCTACCCATTTCCATTACAACTCTCCCTAACTTCCTGCTTGAGGAGGAAGGAGGAAAAGGAGGGAAAGATGGTGATCATATGTATCTACTTTCTCTGGTTCTTCCTCTATCTTCTGCCCCAACTTAGTCTTTACTCCCCGGTAAAGGTCTCAAGGGTTGATGTGTTTGAGCAGAGCGTATGGCTAAAGTTTTACTAGAGCTTCTCTTTGTGCACATTCTCTTTAGGTAAGTTTATCACTGTCATGAATTCATGAATACTACACACCAACAACATCTAGATCTACGTATACAGCACAGACTTTTCCTCTCAGCTCCAGACCCATAAATGGAGCTTCATAGTAGACATCTCCAAACACATGGTTTCTAGGTACATCACATTCAGCAAGTTCAATGGAGCTTGGGGTGTTTCCCTGACAAACCTGTCCTCTTCCAGTATACTCTGCCTCAGTGAATGGCACCACCATGTCCGTGGTTGCCCAGGTCTGACACCTGGGAGTCATCCATGACCTCCCACATCAGTAGTCCAACTTCCAGTCAATCACCAAATTCTATTGAATCCAGCACCTGCATTATCTTAAATCTATCCACTTAGCTCCTCCACTCCTAACTGCACTATCATCACCTTGAAACAGTTATCTAATACCAGTCATATCCCTGGAGTGGGCGTAGGGTCTCTTCATGCACATCAAGTAACTATTAAATAAACCCTTCAAAATCTTGCTTCCTGCTTCTCTAAGAATAAACTCCAAAATCTTTAATAACATGCACCGGGCTCTACATGAGCAGACAATTCTTCCCTCTCCCTATCTCTGCTCACCTCACTTTCTGCTGCCTGGCCGTGGTAGCCCCTTTCAATTTCTTCCAGTGTGATCTACTTCTTCCTGCCTTGGCCTTTGCATGTGCTAGTCGCTCTGCTTCGAATGCTCTTCTACTTCTAGGTAGATTTCCCTGACTCCTAAGACTAGCTCAGGGCCTATTTTCTGTGTTCTCACTATTTGCAGGGGTAATTATTCTGTATCTCTCTTCTTCTCTGGTCTGTGGGGGTCATGAGAACAAGTGTCCAATGTTAGTACATTGCTGGGGATACAGTAGACACCCAATAAATGTGTGTTGAATGGATGAATGAAAAAAAAGTCACTCATCAGTCCCACTAGAACTGGAAGGAAATCAGGTAACAGAGACACTAGGGAGATAAAGAACTGGGATATAGGCATCTAACTGGCTCAAGTCATCCATGTCAACCTCCCACCTCAGTACTCCAAATTCCAATCAGCCACCAAATCTAGCTCCTGCATATCTTAAATCTATCTATTTCAACTTTGGGTGAGGGGCACAATCCTCCAAACTGCCAAGTCTGCCCAAGACTTCTGACACCACCCATAAGTTTGAGGGTTCCCAGGGCCACTCTTACATCAAACTGACTGGGCACAAATTCACAGACTCCCTCAGTCTTGATCGTTTGATAGGATGACTCACAGAACTCAGGAAAGTACTATGTATATGATTACAATTTTCTTGTAGCAAAAGACACAAATCAGACCCAGCCAAAGGAAGAAATGCATAGGGCAGAATCTGGGATTGAGAAAGCTCCAAGCTTGAAGCTTCCATGTCCTCAAGGATGCATTACTCTCCTGGTGTCTATGTGTGGCAGTACACAAATGTGGTCAACTAACAAGCTCACCTGAGCTTTGGTGTCGAAATTTTACTGAGGTTTCATTAAGTAGGCATGACTATTGACCATGGCCCACATTATGGTTAAGCTTGGTAATAATGTGGCTCAAAGTCTTTATGGTATGGTCCGGGCTCACTTTAAAACTATTGGTGTAGGCAGGGCCCCTATACTGAGCTATCTCTTTGCATAACCTGTCAGGTGCCCACCATGAGTCATCTAATTAGCAGAAACTGTTAGGTGTGGTCTGAGGGCTCACTGTGAATAACAACACATTTTTATCAGAATTCTTCCGGAAATTCCAAGGGTACAAAGATTAACTCCCAGGAGCGGGGACAAAGGCCAAACCTCTCTTTGAGTCAAGTTAATTCATCACTATACAGCATCTGGGAACTGGCAGGTTGGTGCCCAGGACAGACAGTCTGTTTTCCTTTCCTAAATGTATATGTAAGGCCAAACACCAGAAAAGAGCAAACTGGGGCTTAGGGAGGGTTTAGTCTTCAAATACCATTAGCACATTTTAATTTGGTTGCTTTCATCTTTGGTTATTTAAACTTAATTGTATAATTTCCTCCTAACAATGTGAAAGGCATATTGACAGGGAAAAATTAGTATTACCAGATGTACAAGTGAGAGATGACCTTTTCAATAACCACTACTGTAGGGTAGGGCTTAGTCAAACCAAGGGTTACGATATATTACCTTACCTTTTCCTGGTGATTTATAGTTTACAAAATGCTTTATATACCTTATCCCTTTGATTGCTAGTCATAGTGTAAAAAGAACATAAATAAATAATTTGAAAATTGAGAGGCAATTAACAGAGCAAAAAGATTATTCAGCTTAATTTATTTAAGAATTAAATTGTGCTAGAGCGCCTGGGTAGCTCAGTAGTTAAGCGTCTGCCTTTGGCTCAGGTCATGATCCCAGAGTGCTGGGATCGAGCCCGCACAGGGCTCCCTGCTCTGTGGGAAGCCTGCTTCTCCCTCTTCCACTCCCCCCTGCTTGTATTCCCTCTCTTGCTATGTCTCTCTCTGTCAAATAAATAAAATCTTAAAAAAAAAAAAAAAAGAATTAAATTGTGCTAGAATTCACTTCTCTAGCACCTAGGAGCATGATTTACATAAGAATTGATATGCTAATTGAGATTCATTTAGGAACTGTTATGTGACAATGCTTTGCTAATGTAGTTAACATTTTATAATTTTCAAAATTTGATAGACAATAGTTTTTTGAGAGTTTTTTTTCTGAAATCAAGCTTATGTTAATGTGACATGAAAAAAATTAAGGTAAAGTTGATAATTAATTTTCTCCTCAGAAAGAAGCTATTTGCCATTTAAGCAGAATATTTTTCCCTAACCCCTCAATAGGTAGAAATTCTATCATGTGTCTTTTTGGGAACGTGTTCTTTACTTCTAACATTATACCAAACTACCTGTCAGTGATTTTCAGATGCGGAAAGTTATGACTTCACCCTTTGTTCCTTTAAAATTTCTATATTTAAAGCTTTCACAAATTCATACTGTCCAAACTAAGAAGACTTAGCTATAAGGATGACATTTTTCTAAGCCTTTGTAAAAAATGGTTCCAGACACTTCATTAAACAAAAAACAAAAAGCAACAACCAACTGGCTGTCTTAATCAGTAGAGCATGCAACTCTCGATCTTGGGGTCATGAGTTTGAGCCCCATGTTGGTGTAGAGATGACTTAAACAAAATAAAACAAAACAAAACAAAAAACCCCAACCTACTAAAGGATTCTGGTTCATGATAGCAGATGGGCTCAGACCAAAGCCTTATTTTATACCTTCCAAACCCTAGAAATAAGAGAAGATAAATAAACTGGTAAATCCCTAATTGTTTTGGGGCAGACAGTCGGAGAACAAAAACTATGAGATGCTTCTAAAATATGGAAAGCAGAGAATTCCAAATTTTAAAAGTCACAGCTGGAAATGTAAGAATAATTGCTATAAAAGAACTTTTATAAATTAATAGATGTATTCCAGTGTATCAGTTAGGGAAGTAGAGAAGCAGGGCCAGTAGGTGATATATATATATGTATGTATAAAACTCACACTATACATATACTATATGCATATATATATGTGTGTGTGTGTGTGTGTGTGTATAGTATGAGTAAATACTTACATATATATTGTGTAAGTAGATACATATATGTATATATATATATGTGTGTAAGTATATATATATACAGTAGGTAGGTAAGCCAATTTCTTCAACAAATCTCTTTGTACATAGGAATATAAATAGGCATGTGTATATAATATAGGGATATTATATATAGGGGTTGGTTATAGGGATTATATAGGGATAAATATATTATATAGGGATATAGTGGATATATAATTATATATTATATACAACTAATATAGGGACGCCTGGGTGGCTCAGTTGCTAAGTGTCTGCCTTTGGCTCAGGTCATGATCCCAGAGTCCTGGGATCAAGCCCTGCATTGGGCTCCCTATTCAGCAGGAAGCCTGCTTCTCTTCTCCCACTCTCCCTGCTTTTCTCTCTCTCTGTCAAATAAATAAATAAAATCTTTTAAAAAAACCTAATATAGTATATATAATTATATATAATTAATATATATGAATAATTGTAGGGGCTAAGGATTACATAGGGATATACATATATATAGAATATCCTATATAATTGTATAGGGATATATATATCCCTATATAATTGTGGGAGCTGGTTAAGCAGTTTCTGTGAAACTATTGTCTCTGCATTTGATACTGAAGCTTGAAATCCACAGGGCTAGCATTCAGGGTGGAAAGATCATGAGTAGGATGGAGCCCACAAACACCAACCGGAACCCCTTGAGGAGAGACTGAAACCTCTGCCATTGGTGACTAAGGTATCCTGCAGAAGCTGGGCCCAGTGTCATGGAGCTAAACATGCAAGCCTGGCTTGGGTGCCAGAGAAGTGGAAGGAAGATCCAGAGGAAGGTAAAACAATTGCAGGCCTAGCTGCAATTGCTTCCTGCCTGTGGGATGCATTAGCAAATCAGTAACAACATGTGAGAGCATCCTAACTAGAAACAAACAAGAAAGGAAATTCTGGGAAATGTAGTTCAGCCTAGCCAAGTTGGCACATTACACAGTCATCATATCCAGAAAGAAGAAAAATATATTCCAGAGGAAGAAATGGAGCAAAGACATAGAAGGTGGTTAAGTTAAAAAATAAGTAAGTCCTGGGGATGTAACATACAGCATGGTGATTACTGTTAATAATACTGTATTGTATATTTGAAAGTTGCTAAGAGAGTAGATCTTAAAAGTTCCTATCACAAGAAAAAATTTGTAACTATGTGTGGTGATGGATGTTAACTAGATATAGTGTGGTGATCTATTTGCAATATATACAAATATTAAATCATTATGTTGTACCCTTGAAACTGATATAATGTTATATGTTGATTATATCTCAATTTTTTAAAAAGAAGCAGGATGCAAGAAATAAATCAGTGAAACACTAAATTTAAGTAAGTGTTGATTTTTTAAAATTTGAAACCAATTGAAAAATAAGAAAATATTTTAGAAAAATTCTATACATGAAACAGCAGGAGTAAGGCAGATAGGAGTAAAGGGAAAGGAAAAACAAAATGCTGCTTATGTTCTGCTATGATTCAGGGAAAGATACAGCTATTGATTAATTTCAACCTAAAAAAATCAGTTTAAGGATGCATTTTAAAATTATGAAAGCAAGAACAAAAAGGTGAAATAAAGACTTTCTCAGACAATCAAAGACTGAGAAAGTTTGTTGCTTACAGAAATGTACTTTAAGAAGTGACAATAACACAAGTCTATTGATGGAAAGTGATACATGGAAACTTAAAACAAAGAACAAGATGGTAGACTTATATTTATATTAAATGTAAATGGTCTAAACACTATATTAAAAAGAAAGACTTTCAGGGGCGCCTGGGTGGCTCAGTCGTTAAGCGTCTGCCTTCGGCTCAGGTCATGATCCCAGGGTCCTGGGATCGAGTCCCACATCGGGCTCCCTGCTCCGTGGGAGGCCTGCTTCTCCCTCTCCCACTCCCCCTGCTTGTGTTCCCTCTCTCTCTATCTCTCTCTCTGTCAAATAAATAAATAAAATCTTAAAAAAAAAAAAAACTTTCAGATAAGCTAAAAAGACAAACCAATACATTTTAAATATAAAGATACTGAGATGTTGAATGTTAATGGATATAAACCATAACAAAAGCAAACTGACATGGCTATATTAATATTCTACTTGTATAGTTTCAAACAAGAAGGCTTGTCTCCTTTCTATATTCATTCTTCTGTATATAATGTGCTTTTTATTTTCTGACTGCTTTTAAGATTTTCTCTTTGTCATAGGTTTTCGGCTATTTGATTACACTGTGTCTTGGTGTATTTTTCTTTGTGTTAATCCTGATTGGCATTTATTAAGATTCTTAGATCTGTGAATTTATACTTACCATCAAATTTGGAAAATTGTTTTCCAATATGTTTTCAAATATGCTTCTGCTCCCTAGCCTTTTAGGATTCCAATTTCACATATGTAATCATGTATCATAGAAAATTAAGAATCCTTCATTATTTTTCCAGCCATTTTTCTCTCCATGTTTCATATTAGAGAGGTTCTGTTTGCTATGTTTTCAAGTTCACTGATCTTTTCTTCTACAGAGTCCAAACAGCTGTAAGATCTATCTGGTAAATTTTCATTTCAGATTTTGTATTTTGTAACACTAAAAGTTACTTTTATATGGTTTAATTTCTCTCATTATGTTCATGTATTCCTTTCATTCCTTGGCATATTTTTAATAGTGAGTTCATAGTCCTTTTCTACTAACTTTATCATCACTATCATTCTGAGTCTATTTCATTTTTTATTGTTTTTATTTTAAGTAGACTCCATGCCCACTGTTGGACTTGAACTCATGACCCCGAGATCAAGAGTCACATGCTCTACCAACTAAGCTAGCCAGGTGCCCATGGGTCTATTTTTATTAACAGATTTCTTCTCCTGTATATGAGTTACAGTATTCTGGGGTTTTTTGCATATCTAGTAATTTTTATTGGATGCTGGACATTGTGAATATTGTGTTATTGGGTGTCTGGATTTTTATAAAAACTTCTCTTATTTTTTTATTTTTAAAGGTTTATTTCTTTATTAGAGACAGAGAGAGAGAGAGCAAGCATGAGTGCGGGGAAAGGCAGAGGGAGATAGAGAGGGAGAGAAGCAGACTCCTCGTTGAGCATGGAGCCAACTCAGGACTCGATCTCATGACCCTGAGATCATGACCTGAGCTAAAACAAAGAGTTGGCATCCCAACCCACTGAACTACCCAGGCACCCTTAGGAAAACTTCTTTTAAAGAGTGTTGAATTTTGTTATGACTGGAAGGCAAGTTATTTGTGGATCAGTTTGATCCTTTTGGTGCTTCTTTATAAACTTTGTTAAGGTGGGCCTACAGTACCCTCAGCTTTAAAGTACACTAGCACTAAGTTGTAACACTTCTGGGGTCTCCACTGAATGCTCCATGTTTTCAATATGGTCTCTCCATTCTAGCTAGTTAGAAAATCAAATATCTCCCAGCCCCATGTGAGCTCTGGGAATTTTTCAGCTTACAACTCTTTCGGAAGACCTCATGGAGTTCTGCATTGCACATGTGCCATGTAGTATTCACAGAGCCTTGTGAAGATTTGCACATTTCTTGAGCTCTGGTTCTGCACAATTCCCATTTTCCCCAGCATTCGGCCCTGCAAATTCCATTCACCTAAGCATTCCCAAACTCTAATCCCAGTCTTTTCAGTTTGGGGAGAACACTGTGGTCTGCCTAGTTCCCCCTTATTGTGCTACAGTCTGGAAAATGCCTCTAGGCAGAAGCCAATAGTGATCATCAGTTTCACCTTATTTGTTTCATTTCTTTCAAGTATCACAGTCCTGACTGTTTTACAATGTCTAAAAACTGTTGTTTCAGATATTTCGTCCAATTTTTTAGTTATTTATGGCTAGTTCATTGCCAGTTATTCTGTCATGGTTGAAGGAAAAAATCTTCTACATTTTCTCTTGGCTAGTATCATTGAGCCAATGAATCATGAAAAAGACTCTACCTCTGGACTTTTTTTTTTTTTTAAGATTTTATTTATTTATTCATAAGAGACAGAGACAGAGAGAGAGGCAGAGGGAGAAGCAGGCTGCCTGCTGAGCAGGGAGCTCGATGTGGGACTCGATCCCAGGATCCTGGGATCATGACCTGAGCCAAAGGCAGACGCTTAACCATCTGAGCCACCCAGGTGCCCTCTACCTCTGGACTTTTTAAATGCACGGGCCAATATGCTTCTATTTTATTTTAAGACAGTGTGAGTTGGGTTTTTCTGCTACCTACAAACAAAAGTTGTACAGTAAGTGAAATACTATATAAAGACTTGGAGTCACAGTCAAAAATCAAAATATTTATTTAATATTCTATTATTTCTCCTGCACTTTTTCCCAGATTGGTCTTTAGCAATACAAGCGTTGTTCTTATTTGGTTAAGTTGCCTTCTATACATTATTTATGCCTTCTATACAATAATTTACTGAGATACATCTGTATACATTTACCTAAATATAATTCAGATGCTATGCTAGACACTAAGAGTTTAAAGTAAAGTTCCTGCTCTCAAGAAGCTAACCGTCTACTAAGAGAAATTTACATACAAGCAAATAAGGATAATGCAGTTTGTTGTGCATTGAATTATGTCTCCCCAAAAGATATGTAGAAGTCCTAACCTCTGATACTTATGATGCCATTTTTCTTTGGGAATAGGGTCTTTGCAGAGATAGTCAAGTTAAGATAAGGTCATACTAGATTAAGGTGGGCCATACTCCAATGACTGGTATCCTAATAAAAAGGAGGAAATTTCGACAGAGACACACAGAGAGGAGAAGGCCACATGACGGCAGAAGCACAGAGACAAACAGGGGAGAAGTCCACATCAGGATGGAGGCAGAGATTGGAATGATGCATCTACAAGCCAAGGGATGTTAAGGATTATCAGCAATCACCAGAAGCTAGGAAGCTGCAAAAAGAAGATTCTTCTCTAGAGCCTTCTGAGAGAGCATGGCCCTGCCTACACCTTGATTTTGGACTTGTAGCTTCCAGAACTGTGAACAAATACACTTCTCTTGTTTCAAGCCACCCCGTTTGTGATACTTTGTTACAGTAGTCCTAGGAAATTAATACTCAGTTTTATACATACAACAGTGAAAGTTCATGGCAAAGAAGTAGCACAGAGGAAGGAATGAAGCATTTCCAGAGCTCACACGCCCTGTGATGCATTTACTAGTAATGAATAGAAGGACCTATTACTAGACATTGATCTAGATACTTTGTATCAGCCAGAAGCCAGAGGGAGGAAGGAGGAGCAGAAAAATATTTGAAGAAGTAATAGCCAAAATTTTTCCAAAATAGATGAAAACAATGAATCCACATATCCAAGATTCTCACATTTCAGTAACTGAAAACAACAAAGATTTCTCCTGCACATTTAATTCAGTGTGTTTCTGGGAGACTCTACAGGGTATTTTTCATCCAGGTGATGGCTTAGCAGGATCTTCCTCAGCTTTGAACCAACATCACACAATTGTCAGGATGGCTTCTAGTCAGTGATGAGCAAGGCAATGGAAAAAATGCTTAGTCATTTCTGCCCAAGGCAGAACTTCTCTGAAGGACCATCTCTGATCCAGGGTCCTGCCTTTTGGTGGTAGATTCTACCCTGTCTGCACTGTGGTTTCACAGCTTCCCCTGCCCAATCCTGCTTTCTCCCCTTTCCCTTTGTAACGTGTACTCCACAATTCAATGTTTATACCCCTAGCTCCACCACCACAGCTGCTTTTTGGAGAGTCCAACCTGTGATCCTCCCCTACTCCCTCCACCCCTCCAGCAAGGGAGGAATTTGGAAATCAAAGTAAAACCAATTGAGAAAGGTAGCTTTCTCTGTTTCGCTCATGAAGAGATCTTTCCTGTAAAACGGAGAGCATATTTTAATGAATACAGACCCAGGTAGGAGGCAAATGTTCTTTTAGCAGAGTAAGAGGCATTATTTTGTAAGCTCTATGGCCTCAGTCACAGTAACAGGAGGACTAGGCTGTCTGTGGTCTCAGAGGAATTCTAATCCCCAGCTGAGTCAGTGGAAGCCAGCGGCAGCCTTTCCCTGCAAAGAGAGAGAAATCAAACTGTCTTGCTCAACATCCAAGGAGCCAGAGCCTCTTTTCCTTCTTTCACCGCCAGGCCACAGCTGGGCAGAGGAAAAGCCATCTACACCCAAGTGACATCTGTGTGGCAGATTTTGCAAGCCCAGAAAGAAGCTGGGGATGAGGTTCTTTATCTTGGGGGGTCACCAACATTTCCCAAAACTGGTGCCGTAAAAGGATCTTGGTCAGCGAAATCCCAACCCACAGTGGGCTGGTGCTGCTTAAGGATGCTTCCTGGAAAACTTGAGTAATAACCTTTTGATTTCTAATTTTTTGCAAAGGCTGCCTTTACCTCCAGGCCAGTTCAATGTGATTTTCATCTGGGAAAAGAGGCACAGCAAAGTTTAGGAAGGAGGTGTTTTGATCACTTGGCAGGTCACTGTCTGAGTGATCTAGTCAACCTAGATTTCTGTGAATGGTTCTAGTGAATCTAGTCAACCTAGATTTCTCTTAATGATCCCTCCCCAAAGAGGGTTGCAAGGGACATCCTGTGTGGAATGTTGTTAAAGACATATCAACATACTGTTGATAAAGACATCTATCTGTGTGTAGTATTTCCTAGATGCAAATTGGTCTATTTTAATTTTATGAACCTCAGTAGTTGGCTTATACTATAAAGTGTTTTCCCAAAGTCGGCAGCATAAAACCCAAAATGCTTTACACAAATGTCATGGACAGAAGGTCCCTTTCTACTTCCAAGCTTTATCTCCTGTCCCTTCACATAGGCTCTGTCAACTCATGTCATAGTAACTTTCCTGCAGTCTGCAAAATGTATTCTGTTAATAATATTTCCTCTATCAGACATGAGATCCGCCCATTGTCTCTCTGGCTAAAACATAATCATTTCTTGAAATTCAGCTTATATCGCCCACTTTTTGGAGCTGTCCTGTACTCTTCTTCCTTCTCCCTTGAACTTGGTAGTGTCATTTGTTGCTCTCCTCTGATACTTTTATATCTAACCATGGAGGCCAAGAACTGGTGAGTTACCAACAGCTTTTATAAAATATTAAGATTTTGTAGTCACTAATTACCTTACCCTTTTTGTAGATATAGTATAACTATTTTTAACCTGTTCATGCAATTCAGATGAATCAAAGTAGAAAACATCTGTGAGACAACAATATATATTTTTTTTCACCAATGATCAGAATTTATTTAGGCTTATTGTCTAGTCAGGTAAATGGTGATTTTTAAAGAACAAGTTGATAAAATGGAATTACATACACCTGTTAGAGAATTTAAAAAGTACAAAAAATATACTGTAAAAACAAGTCTCCCTTCTACCTCTAGTCTCCCAGTTCTCTCCCTGGAAGCATTAATACTAAGTTTATTGTGTATTTCTCCAGGGATACTCTAAATATATTTGCAGAAAATAGGACTATATATCATAAATGGTAGAAAGAAACAACAATAGTTTTTAAGTAAAAAACCTTACTAAAATAAAGCACTAGTATAAATATTCTAATTACTATATTCTTTACCATATTGTCCTGAAGAAGAGGGTCTAATATTTAGTTTGTGAAATACACGATAAGTCAAATTCTGGATAGAGGAGTGAGGTAGAAATTTATCAAATGTAATTTTTCAATAGATTCTTCTTGGTATTACCACCATCTTGCTTCTGAAACTAGTAGTCTAATTAAGGACTAATTTTCTAGTTCCAGAGATGGAGACTGAGTAAAACACAAGTGAGTTTTGTTGCCCTCTCCCAACCTCCTGAGATGCAGAGAGAAAAACAAGAAAGATCTTTGTTGGCTTGGGAGTTTGGTGTTTGAGTTTCTTACCATTTCAGATAGGGTGAGCGCCCCCTGTCAGAAGAGAGGTGGTGACAGGTTTGTTTCTGAAATGCATGGGTTTCTAAGGAACTAAATTCTTTTTCCACTGGTTGGAGCAGGAGAACACTGGCTTTGGTTGTCTCAGCAGCAGTGGAAGGGGCTGGCTGTTCATCTTGTCACCTCAGACTGTCCAATAGTTGGGGACCATGATCTCTGGCTTAAGGAGCTTACTGGGGGCACCTGGCTGGCTCTGTTGGAAGAGCATGTGACTCTTGATCTTGGGGTTGTGAGTTCAAGCCCCATGTTGGGTGTAGAGATTACTTAACAATAAAATCTTAAAAAAAAAAAAAAGGAGCCAACTGGATACACCCGTGCTTTTGTTAAGTCTGGCATTCTTGGTATAGGCTGCCCAGATCCAAATTTCTTCTTCTTCCTCTTCCTCCTCTCCTTCCTTTTGCTTTAATTTTCTATTTATAAATGATCTTGTTTATCTTTAAACGAGCAAATGTAATCCCATGTTACACAAAAGATATCAAATGTTATCCCACCGAGAATAAGTCTCTTTCCTACCCTGGCTCTCTAGCCATTCAGTTTTGCCCCAGATGTGACAATTATCACCAGCTTGTATGTCTTTCAGAGTTTTTTCTCCACAAACAGTAGAATGATATTCACAATGGTCTGCACTCTACTTATTCACTTAATGTCTTTTTGAGATTATTCCAAGTCAATACATATATATCATTCTCTTTTTTAACAACAGCATATTATTTCATTGGTAATTTCATTGGTAAATCAACTTTCATTTCCTTTGGATAAATACCCAGAAGTTGGATTGCTGGGTCATATGGTAGCTATATTTTTCATCTTTTGATGAACCTCCATACTGTTTTCCATAGTGGCTGTACCAGTTTATATTCTCACCAAGTGTGCAAGGGTTCCCATTTCTCCAAATCCTCTCCAGCATTTGTTATCTCTTGTTTTATTGATAATAGATGTCCTAACAGGTATGAGGTGATATCTCATTGTGGTTTTGACTTGCATTTCCCTGATGATGAGTGATGTTGAGCACCTTTTTATGTACCTGTTGGCCATTTGTGTGTCTTCTTTGCAAAAATGTCTATTCAGGTATTTTGCCCATTTTTTCAATTGGGTTATTTTTATTGATTGATTGATTGATTGCTATTGAGGTGTATGAATTCCTTGTATATTTTGGGTATTGACCCCTTAATGGATATTTGATCTGCCTATATTTTCTCCCATTCTGTAGGTTGCTTTTCCAGTTTGTTGATGGTTTCTTTTGCTGTGCAGAAGCTTTTTAGTTTGATGTGGTTTCACTTCTTTATTTTTTGCTTTTATTATGTTTGCTTTTGGTGTCAAATCTAAAAAATCATTGCCAAGACCAATGTCAAAAAGCTTACTCCCTGTGTTTTCTTCTGAGAGTTTCAGGTCATACATTCAAGTCTTAATCCATTTTGAGTTGATTTTTGTGTATGGTGCATTGTATATCTAGTTTTCCCAACACCATTTATTAAAGAGATTGTCCTTAACCCATTGTATGTTCCTGGCACCGTTGTCAAAAATTAATTGACCATATATGTATGCATGAGTTTATTTCTGGGCTCTTCATTCTGTTTGGTTGATCTTTTTGTTTTTATGCCAATTCTATACTGTTTTGATTACTATAACTTTATAATATAGTTTGAAGTCAGGAATTGTGATGCCTCCAGCTTTATTCTTCTTTCTCAAAATTGCTTTGGCTATTTGGGGTCTTTTGCAGTTCCATAAGAATTTTAGGATTGGTTATTCTATTTATGTGAAAAATGTCATTGGAATTTTAATAGGGATTGCATTGAATCTGTGGATTGCTTTGGGTAGTATTGATACTTTAATAATATTAATTTTTCCAATTCATGAACATGGAATATCTTTACATTTATTTGTGTCTTTTTCAATTCCTTTCATCATTGTTTTATAGTTTCCAGTGTACACATCTTTCACTTCCTTGATTAAATTTATTTCTAAGTATTTTATTCTTTTTGAAACTATTGTAAATGGGATTATTTTCTTAATTTCTTTTTCTGATAGTTCATTGTTAGTGTATAGAAACACACCTAATTTTTGTATATTGATTTTGTACCCTGAACTTTACTGAATTTATTTGTTTTAATAGTTTTTAGTGGAGTCTTTAGAGTTTTCTATGTATAACACATCATCTGTGAACAGAGACAATTTTACTTCTTCCTTTCTAATCTGTATGCCCTTTCCTTCTTTCTATCTTGGCTTAATTGTTCTGTCTAGTAATGTTGCTGGTACTGCACAATAGTGCTCTATAAAATAGTTTTGGCCATCAAATCATTTTATCAATAGTCACAATACTGGAAAATCCATATTCATACTTAAATATGTATCTAAATATTTGAATCAGTTACATATCTCCAAAACACTACACAATTTACTTAAGTCATGGGGCAAATTGTGATGGAAATGGAATCCAGTAGCTTTGCTTTTAAGGCCAAAGTAACAAATGACAGCTGATTATTTTAGCAGATATAGATCATTTTCTTGATTTTGGCTTTTAAGATGAGTTTTACCTTTTTTTAAAAATTTTATTATGTTATGTTAGTCACCATACATCATTAGTTTTTGATGTAGGGTTCCATGATTCATTGTTTGCGTATAACACCCAGTGCTCCATGCAGAACGTGCCCTCTTTAATACCCATCACCAGGCTAACCCATCCCCCCACCCCCTCCCCTCTAGAACCCTCAGTTTGTTTTTCAGAGTCCATAGTCTCTCATGGTTCATCTCCCCCTCCGAATCCCCCCCTTCATTCTTCCCCTCCTGCTATCTTCTTTTTTTTTTTTTAACATATAATGTATTATTTGTTTCAGAGGTACAAGTCTGTGATTCAGCAGTCTTACACAATTCACAGCACTCACCATAACACATACCCTCCCCAATGTCTATCACCCAGCCACCCCATCCCTCCCACCCCCCACCACTCCAGCAACCCTCAGTTTGTTTCCTGAGATTAAGAATTCCTCATATTAGTGAGGTTATATGATACATGTCTTTCTCTGATTGACTTATTTCGCTCAGCATAATACCCTCCAGTTCCATCCATATTGTTGCAAATGGCAAGATTTCATTCCTTTTGATGGCTGCATAATATTCCATTGTATATATATACCACCTCTTCTTTATCCATTCATCTGTCGATGGACATCTTGGCTCTTTCTACAGTTTGGCTATTGTGGACATTGCTGCTGTAAACATCGGGGTGCACGTACCCCTTCGGATCCCTACATTTGTATCTTTGGGGTAAATACCCAGTAGTGCAATTGCTGGATCGTATGGTAGCTCTATTTTCAACTTTTTGAGGAACCTCCATACTGTTTTCTAGAGTGGCTGCACCAGCTTGCATTCCCACCAGCAGTGTAGGAGGGTTCGCCTTTCTCCGCATCCCTGCCAACATCTGTCGTTTCCTGACTTGTTAATTTTAGCCATTCTGACTGGTGTGAGGTGATATCTCATTGAGGTTTTGTTTTGGATTTCCCTGATGCCGAGTGATGCTGAGCACTTTTTCATGTGTCTGTTGGCCATTTGGATGTCTTCTTTGGAAAAATATCTGTTCATGTCTTCTGCCCATTCCTTGATTGGATCATTTGTTCTTTGGATGTTGAGTTTGATAAGTTCTTTATAGATTTTGGATACTAGCCCTTTATCTGATATGTCATTTGCAAATATAAGATGAGTTTTATCTTGATTGAAGCTATTTGAAGGACAACCTTAGAACCTTTAAATCATAAAATGTAGTATTCAGAACTATTGGATGGTAGAACTTCTGGTATGATCTGCTATTTTTTATTCTAGTGAACCAATTAATTAAAAATTTTATAGTTAGAGAATAGAAATTGCAAATATTTCTCATTACAAAAACTGTAACATTCTATAACAACATTCTTCTGAATAAGTATAAAGCATACTAACTTTCTTTTTTTTTAAGATTTATTTATTTATTTGAGAGAGAGAAAGGGAGAGAGAGTGCATGGGGAGAGGGGCAAAGGGAGGGGGAGAGAGAGAATCCCAAGCAGACTCCTTGTTGAGTGCAGAGCCGGATGCAGGGCTCAATCCCATGACCCTGAGATCATGACCTTAGCCAAAACCAAGAGTCAGATGCTCAACCAGTTGAGCCACCCAGGCACCCCAAGCATAGCAACTTTCTATTTGAATTAATTAATTTCCAATTAGTAATGCCAAGCTTAGAATGATAGCTTTGGACTTGGATTATATTTAAGATGTTCAAAAATGTAATGAACATAATCCAAAATTGCAAGATCTACATGAAATATAAAGTATGTGGTCGACATTAATGGATTAAAAGAAAAAAGTCACTAGTGTTTAATTCCTGTTACAATTTGAATGCTAAGTAAGAGCAGTAGAGTAACATTGGTTTATGCTTAGTTTCTAAAGTAAAAGGACCAAGTAGTGTGTTATGACTGCAATGAAAACAAATTGCATAATAAGTGGATTATATGTAGAACTACATATAATCCATAGGAATGTGCTTACAAGAGATAGAGACTAAACTTGAAATAAAGAATTCATCCTATTTTGGATGGAAGGAAACTAAATTTCTTTATTTTGATATTTTCTTTTTGGATTTTCCCCTTCTTTTAATATATATCAGCTCCATGGTGAAAAATTAAATTAGATTAATGTTATAGAGAAAATCATTTGTATTTATGAGTTTGTTTTGTTGCTTAATCTTTGTGTGAGCTTGGTCTCAGTCTTCCATTAAATAAAGATTTCAGAATATTTTATCCCTCTTTAATTTTTTGATTCTTACAGAAGAGCCATATTTAAAATAAGCCCTATACCCTTGCAATCAACTGTTCAAAAAAATCATTAACTGCTTCAAGGTGTCCTGAAGTTGGAGGTTTAGTCAAAATTAAAGATATACTTTAGGTAATGCTGATCTTTTGAGAATTATAATTTTCTTAAATTTATAAAATTTCACTTATAGATTATACTCTGTTTGAAACTAAAAATTATTTCTTTACATATTTAATAATTAAGATGTTCACAGGTAGATATATCTATCCATTATAATTTTTAAAAATACAAACAAACAATGGGGATCTTTCCCCTCTACTTATTTCAAAACATATTATAGTTGGTTATTATTATCTTTTGCTTATTTTTTCTATTGTTCAAGAATTTAGGTAAATTTTAGTTAATTTTAAGTAAGATTTTTCATTTTTTAAAAGATTTTATTTATTTATTTGACAGAGAGAGACACAGTGAGAGAGGGAACACAAACAGGGACAGAGGGAGAGGGAGAAGCGGGGCTTGATCCCAGGACCCTGGGATCATGACCTGAGCCAAAGGCAGACAACTTAACTGACTGAACCACCCAGGTATTCCAATTTTCATTTGTTTTTAAAGCCTGTTTTACTTGGCATTTATTTTATTTTATTTTATTATGTTATGTTAATCATACATTACATCCTTTGTTTTTGATGTCGTGTTCCATGATTCATTGATTGCGTATAATACCCAGTGCTCCATTCAGTACATGCCCTCTTTAATACCCATCACCAGGCTAACCCATCACCCCACGCTCCTCCCCTCTAGAACCCTCAGTTTGTTTTTCAGAGTCCATAGTCTCTCATGGTTCGTCTCCCCCTCTGATTTCCGCCCCCCTTCATTGTGCTATGGTGAGCGCTGTGAATTGTGTAAGACTGTTGAATCACAGACCTGTACCTCTGAAACAAATAATACATTATATGTTACTTGGCATTTCTTGAAATAAGTGATGGAATATAAAATAATTTGGAAATGAAAGATTGATAATTCTGTCCTAAATTAGACAAAACTCTCCAATAATTTGTAGAAACTAAACTAACTGTACCTAAATGATGTTGCCTTGGAACCAGATCCATGTGGGTGGCCCAGCCCTTCAAACAAGGAGGGCCCAAAGATCCTCCATAGTCAGGATGACAGGATGATATTCATGACCTGCCACTGGAAAGGCTTGTGCTCAGACTCCTTTTCTAGCAGTAATCATTTGTCAGTCATGATCCAACCAAAATCTTTGGCCCATTTTGGTTAAGAAAGCCAATGTGAGATCTGACCTGGGATCCTGGCCTCAATAATATCATGTGCTATTGGATTACCTTACCACTCACCATAACAGGCAAAGAGAAGAGCTCAGAGAACCATTCTTTCTACCACCAACACACTGGTTTTCTTGGGGAGTCCCATTTTATTCAATAGACTTTATTTTGGTGCTTCTCATCTGTGTTGTATTTTTGATCAACCCATTTATTTTCAGTGCAAGGGGTCCTTAAACTGGGATTGCTAAATAGACACAGTTGTTCAGCTTCTTTTTTTTTTTTTAAAACAAGCTGAATGCCAGAAGCCAAACTAGGGGAATCTTCATATCAAGGGGTTGCTGAGACCACAGTTTCTGCTGTTCATCCACAAGCATAGGTTCCACATTTCATGTAGATAGCTGGCTAGTGGTAGAAGAAGTCATTCTAAGCCATCCTTCACAGCATGAGACGTCATCTCAAAGGGATATATTGCTTGAGACACCTGTTATCAATTTCTTTAAGTGGGGCGCATCCTACTTTCTCCTCAACCCCACCACCTCTAGCAAACAAGCTGGTATTTCCATAGTGCAAATTACAGAAACTGAGTTCAGGATTGAAAGAATGTAAAACCAAGACTAAGAGCTAAATGAATGCTACTTATGGACCCAGTCTAAGTTAGGCTGATTCTAAAGGCCTGGAGTCAAGTATACAATGAGTAATGCTTATTTAGAAACTCTATCTCTCAGGCTTTTAAATGACCTTTTTTAATGGTGTGGCTGCCTTCCGTGTGAGGGGATCTCACTTTCGCAGTGGGTACTCAGTGATATTACCCTTTTGAATAGCCCACAGGACTCCCCACTGATTCATGACCATTTGTAGAACAATGTCAGTCTCTGGGGCCCTTCATTTTTTTTCCCCTTGGTACAAGACAAATGCACTGAAACTGTGCCAAGGCTTTGCTTCAACCATAGCATGAGATAAAGAGGATTTACAGGCAAAGAACTCTCTTGAACAGCGGCCAAAAAAGCAGATAACTTTTAAATAACACAGTGTGGTGGAAGAAACTGCCTTGTGGCAATCTACTTTTGAGAAAAATAGCAACTATTGACAGTACATGTTGGCAAACTGCGTATGCTTAAGCTCTAGGGAAGGTGGAAGGTTACCATACTGTTTATGGTTTTTCTTACATGGCTAACACTGAATTGAATGTTACAGACAGAAGTGACATTTTTATTACTTATCTTCAACCAAGTTCAATTGATTTACAACAATCAGCCATATGACTAATTCAATTTGAATGGAAATGAGTTCAAAGAATACATTAAAAGAAACATACGATGATAAATTATCTAAATTATACAAATGTACCCCCTCACTTTAACAAATTTAGATTTCTGAAGTAGATAAATAATATATAATTGCTTTCTTTTATTGAAGGGCTCTCTTCTTTTTCAGTATAAGGTGATTCATCTCTAGATTTCTCTAAATAGTGAACTCTCTTAATGTTCTTAAAGTATAATTAGATTCCAAAAATCCTTTTCAAAAACATGTTTTCTGGAATACAACTACTGCATCAGATGAAGGTTATTATGCTAAGACTCTCAAGCTGTTAACGTGGGAGAGTTGATAGTATCATGTCCTTTGATTAGCATCCAACACCATGGTACTAATGGGTAGTGCATGAAGGTGATAATACCTAAGGACACTGATTTTTTTTTTTTTTTTGAGTGAGAAAGAGAGAGAGAGAGAGCACACACGCATGCGTGCACGTGGGGTGGGGTTGGGGAAGGGGTAGGGGCAGAGGGAAAGGGAGAGAGAGAATCCCAAGCAGGCTCCACCCCCAGCGGGTGAGCCCAATGCTGGGCTCGATTCCACAACCCCTAGATCAGGACCTGAGCCGAAATCAAGAGTCGGACGCTCAACTGCCTGAGCCACCCAGGTGCCCCCTAAGGACACTGATTTTTTTTTTAAGATTTTATTTATTTATTTGACAGAAAGAGAGATAGCGAGAGCAGGAACACAAGCAGGGGGAGTGGGAGAGGGAGAAGAAGGCTTACACTGAGCAGGGAGCCAGATGCGGGGCTCCATCCCAGGAATCTGGGATCATGACCTGAGCCAAAGGCAGACGCTTAATGACAGCCACCCAGTTGCCCCAGGACACTGATTTTTAAACATATATAATATGAAGGGGCAAAATGTCTTCTAGCCATGGAAATAACTATGTAGACTGTAACAGAGTCCAGGGAAGAAAGATGCTGCCTGGATCTGAGGTGAGTAATAATCCAGATGCAAAAGAAGTGTTGTCTGTGGTAGGGTAGGAAAATCCATTAGATTTCTCATCTCCTCTAGCCCTAGTTCACAGTCACCCTCAATGTTCTGATAGCTAATTTGTTGCTCAAGTACCTTAAGACCATGAAAGGAAGTACACTGATTTGGAGGAAGTGGGAATAGCTTTCATTATAAATTGTCTAATAAACACATTTAATGATCTCTGCATGTATGGACAATGGCAAATTACTAGACCAGGACCGTTGAAAACAAAGTCCTTGTCCAGCACGACTTTAGATTAGTGTTTCTCAAACTTTTCCACATCATGGCACATACAGAAAATGATGATATTTGTAAGTCCTCCAGGTGAACTGGAGAGGATTTGAGGGAGTCAATATGGGGTTTCATGAAAAAAAAAATACTGTATTTCCTTTATATCTTTATATTATATATTTATGATAAAGAAAATAAAAGGAGAGATACATTGAATATAGAGTTTATAAAAAATTTACAAATAAAATGGACTCACATTTTTATTTATTTTTATTTATTTTTTGCTGCACATTTTAAAATGAAAAGTTGAGTTTGCTTCTGTGAATATTTTACACACACACACACACACACCAACCTGATTTGCAGCTCAAAACTGCTCCATGTAATTCCTAATCAGACCTTTCATATTCTTCATAGTCCCCTTGGTCAGAGATTATGTTTCCACAAGCAGAGGTGGCAAAGAGCAGATTAGCACTTTTTCTTCAATGACTGAAAACTGTTTTCTTGCCCTTTATCAGATAATTTGATCTTTGATCTTTTAAAATCTTACTTCATAGACTTACCACTTTTAAGCATAAAAGCCTCCTTATCTTTGACAAATGCAACATTGAAATGTTTTGTGATAATGAACAGATTTTGAATCCTTTAAAATGTTTCATACTATTTCAAAGTTTTTGTGAAGTTTTTCTTCCAGCATAAACACATTGCTCCACTGGTCTTACTAATACTTTAATGTTCAAATTCTAACAGTTACTAAACATTAGTAGTGATTTTTTTCTTTAAATCCATTAATATTGACACTGCACATTCATATATCTGATGGGGTCCTACCAATCTTGGATCAAGTTCTTTAAGATGTTCAAAATATTAGTTTTTTATTTTTTAAAAAAGATTTATTTATTTATCTGAGAAAGTGCTAGGCACTGTTGCTTCACTTGATAACTTTTCCATGACCAAAAAAAAAAGGCTGAGGATTAAAAGAATTACTGGAGAACATACAAGTGAATTTGAGATAATCCTCATTATTCTGCATGATTTAAGCTTCCTGATTCCTTGGCTTTCTTTTTTTTTTTTTTTTTTTAAAGATTTTATTTATTTATTTGATGGAGACACAGCGAGAGAGGGAACACAATCAGGGGGAGTGGGAGAGAGAGAAGCAGGCTTCCCGCTGAGCGGGGAGCCCGATGTGGGGCTCGATCCCAGGACCCTGGGACCATGACCTGAGCCGAAGGCAGACGCTTAACGACTGAGCCACCCAGGCGCCCCATGATTCCTTGGCTTTCTTGGTTGCCCACTTTTGCCCCACATTTATTGAGATATATTTATTTATATATAAATATTTAAATATTAATATATACTCATGTACTTATTAATATATATTAATATATTTATTTTGCTCCCAGATTTATTGAGATGTAATTGACAGACGACATTGTATAAGTTTAAGGTGTACAATGTGATGATTTGATACACATACTTATTGTAAAATGATTACTGCAACAAGGGTAGTTAACATATCCTTCACCTCACATAATTACCATTTTATTGTTGTTGTGGTGGTGGTGAGAATATTAAAGCTTTACCCTCATAACAACTTTCAAGTATACAGTACAGTTATTGTCAACTACAGTCACCACGCTCTGTTTTAGATCTCTGGAGCTTATTCATCTTATAACTGAACGTCTGTACCCTTTGACCAACATCTCTCCATTTGTCCTGGCTCCTTGATCCCTGGCAACCATCATTCTACTCTTTTTCTATGAGTTCAATGTTTTTAGATTCCAAATATAAGTGAAATCATACAGTATTTGTCTTTCTCCATCTGATTTATCTCCCGTAGCATAATGCCGTCAAGGTCCATCCATGTTGTCACAAATGGCAGGATTTCCTTCTTCTTTATGGCTGAATAGTATTCCGTTGTATATAGATACACATTTTCTTTATCCAGTCATCTGTCAATGGACATTTAGTTTGTTTCCATGTGTTGTCTGTTGTGAATAATGCTTTGCAGTACTGTTTTGAAAATCATCTCTGAAAGCTTAGCACCTGTTCCTCCAGGCCTTGCAACTATGCTCTAAATCTCTAATTCCCTGTCAACTAGAATAGATTTTTGTCCAAAGTGGAACTTTAAATGATACAATAATTGGTACCAGAAATGGCTGCTGACCTTAGAAACCCAAAGATATGGGGTGCCTGGGTGGCTCAGTTGGTTAAGCATCTGCCTTCGGCTCAGGTCATGATCCCAAGGTCCTGCTCAGTGGGGGGTCTGCTTCTCCCTCTGCCCTTCACCCCGTTCGTTTGCGCTATCTCTCCCTCTCTCTATCTCAAATAAATAAATAAAATCTTAAAAAAAAAAAAAAAAGAAATCCCAAGATGTAAATCTGGAACTGTTGTTTAACCTGAGTGAATTTGAAAACAGTGAAGAGATCTGTTTACTTTGAGAGGATGTCTGATGGGAGTCACCTGTGGTCTCCCAGAAAGAAGTACCTTTTGGAGACAGTTTTGACAGGACCAGGTGGCTACTGCTAGAGTACAGTGTGGTGGAGGAAAGCACCATAAGGGATGCAGAATGGGCAAATTACTTCTAATTATATTTAGTAGTTCTGAGACAGAAAATGACAGGCTTAGAGTTTTAAGTTTAAGCCATGACTAGAGAACCAGAGAATATCGATGACTGCCACACAATATCTTGTCTCTTACAGCCACAGTCTGGATCTGTAGATTTCTGATTTATAGTGTGTGCTGAATTCATAGCTTCACCAGGTTTCTGAAAAGACTTAGAAGCAATGACCAACCCAGTAGCAATGAGCAACCTTAGTGTTTAAATTATGGTCTCTAAATTTAATTTTCCACTATGATGAACCTGGGTAGAAAATATTTCCAAATGATATGTGATAAATGACATGTATCCAAAATATATAGAGAACTATTATGAGTCAATAGTAATAAGACAAACAACTCAGTTAAAAGTAGGACAAATATTTGAACAGATACTTCACAAAAGAAGATATAGACATGGTTAGCAAAAAATAGAATGAGCTCATCATTAGTCATGAAGGGAAAGCAAATTAAAACCAGAAGGAGGCACCACTACACACCCAATAGAATGGCTAAAATTTAAAGGCCTGACAATATCAAGTGTTGTAGAGCATAGGAAGCAATTGGATCACTCACTCATTGGTGGTGGGTATGCGAATATAGTATAGATCCTTTGGAAAAACAGTTTGGCAAGTTCTCATAACATCAAGCATACACATGGCATAAGACCCAGAAATTCCATTTTTGGGTATTTTCCCAAGGAAGGAGAAACATATGTTCACACAAAAACCTGTGTATAAATGTTTAGAGCAGATTTATTTATAACAGTCCAAAACTGGAAAGAACCCAAATGTCCATCAACCAGTGATTGGATGTTGTATATCCATGTAGTGCAATACTACTCAGCAACAGAAAGAGACAAGCTACTGATACATGCAAACTATGAACAAATCTCCAAAGCATTATGCTAAATTAAGAAGCCAGACACAAGAGGCAGCATATTGCACAGTGCAATTTATAAGATATTCTAAAAATCCAAAATTATAGGGAGAGAAAACGATCAGTTTTTGCTGGAGAAGAGGGTTGGAGGGAAAGGTCTGACCTCAAAGGGGCATGAAGGAAATTTCGGATGATGGAAATGCTCTATATCTTCATTGTAGTAACAGGTACACGACTGTAAACATTTGTCAAAAATCATCCAGCCATATATGTTAAAATAAAAAGGAACCCCAAAATATAGACATGTGCAGTACAGACTAATCGTGGGGAAAAAATTAAAACAGTAGCTTTAAACTACTTTATGAAAACTCTACAGTTTGTCATAGCAGTGCATTTTCAGAATGGGCTGGTATGATTCATTGGTTCAGAACATGGTTATAAAATTCAAGCTGACTTCAGTTCAAGTTCTGGGTCTGCCATTTATTAGTAGAGTGACCTTATGCTAATTACATCATTCGTACCTGAAAGCCTTATGGTGGGGATTTAATGATGCACTTAACCACTTTGTCACTGCTTGGCTCATTTGGGCATTCAACAAACGTTAGTTATTTAAGAACATTTAGAAAGAGCCTATGTGGGGAGACACACATATAAACAAATAAATTACAATATCTTGTGAAAATAGCAGAAATAGAGCAAGTGTAAGGCACAGTGATGGCAAAAAATGAGAAATGTTTCACCATGTTTGAAGAAGCCAATGAAGACTTTCTGGAGGAAATCATAACTAAGATAAATTCTGAAAGACAAATAGATGGTTTTCAGCCTGATTAGGAGAGTGAAGGGCATAAAATGTCATAGTGTACTTGGAAAATTATGAGCAGTTTGCTATTCCTTTCCTTTGTCTTTCTTTCTTTCTTTCTTTCTTTCTTTCTTTCTTTCTTTCTTTCTTTCTTTCTTTCTTTCTTTCTTTCTTTCTTTCCTTCTTTCATGATTAGAGAAGCCAGAATAAGCTCTTGAATGCTAACTTAGGAATCTTGTTGTATTTCATCATGCATATGGTGGAGTGATCGGGAGCCAACAAAGAGGGAAACAAATTACAAAGATTACTTTTGTCATCTTGGAGAAGGTGGATTGAAGCCAGGATGAAGCTAGAGTGTGACAAACCTGTCAGAAGTCTTGTTAGATGAAATCAGGTAAAGAATGGTGACATTCAGCACTTGGACTATGGGAATGGAAAGGTGAGAATAAATTCAAGAGAGTTTTAGGGGAATCCACATAACTGATATGAAGGAGAATGGCTCTAAAATGACATTTAGAATTCATGCTTGGGTATCTAGGTGGGTAGTGGTATGTCTTTTTTTTTTTTTTTTAAAGATTTTATTTATTTATTTGACAGAGAGAGACAGCGAGAGAGGGAACACAAGCAGGGGGAGTGGGAGAGGGGGAAGCAGGCTTCCCGCCGAGCAGGGAGCCCGATGTGGGGCTCGATCCCAGAATCCTGGGATCATGACCTGAGCCGAAGGCAGACACTTAATGACCGAGCCACCCAGGTGCCCCGGGTAGTGGTATGTCTTGATAAATAGAAAAGCATGTTCCTAAAGGGAAATGATGCGTTTAGGTGAGTAGTATTGATGTTTGAGGTGCCTGTGGACATCCACATAGAGCTTTCCAATAAAAGGAAGGATATATGAACTTAAAGCTCAGTATTGAAGTCAGCTGGGGAGCTATATGTATGGCAGTTGAAGTCACAGAAATAAAGAAGATCACCCTGGAAAAGCATAAAGTATGATAAGGGAACCAGGGACAGAACCCTGGGAAATATCAACACTTAAGTCTGTATAGAAAAGACCTTAAATAGTGGTCATAAAAGTAGGAGGATCAAGAGCAAGTAGTATCAAGGAAACCAAGGAAGGTGTTTCAAGAATGAGGTATCATCAGGAGTGTTAAATGCAGTGGAGATGTCAAGGAAAATGAAGACTAAGAAACAGCCAATGGATTGGAGTAGTTTTAGTAGTGGGAGCAAATTAGATCACTGTGGTTTGAAGAGTGAGTGGAGGTTAACACATGTGGAAATATCAAATGCAGGCTACTGTTTTGGAAACTCATGGTCAAGAAGAGAAAGAGAAAAACAGAATGATAGCTACAAGGAAATACAGGTTGAAAGGAGGTTTTTTGTTTGTTTGTTTCTGGTTGTTTTTTTTTTTAATGAGGCAAGGGAGAGACTTCACAGTATTCCTATATTGAAGGGGAAAGGGCTGGAAGAGAGGGAGAGGCTGAAGATCTAGGAGTGTATTACTCAAGGTCCAGTCAGGAGACAGAAATTGCAAGTCATTTGATAGAAAATTTAATATAAAGAATTCTTAAATATGTATAAAGCTGTTTATCAGGTAATTTAAAAGGTGATATAAGGACATAAAGGGATATGAAAGAAGAAACTGTAAGAAACATCTAACATTCTTAGGGCTGGGGGACCAGCAGAGGCAGGCAAGAGATGGAGTTTTATAAGTGTGAGAGGAATTCAGGAGAGGGAGAGATTTTTTTTTTTTTTTTTTTTTTTTTTGCTAAAGTCCAATCAAAGAGTATTTTATGAAGATGGCGTTTGAGCTGGGTTTAATTAAGTAGAAATGAAAGAATATTCCAGGAGTTACACAAGTTGCACATGACCCGGCAAATGGTAGATGCTTAATAAATATTTGTTGAATAGATGAAATTATGAAGCACAGTGAGTAAAATCCAGAGGGTTAAAGTATGGAAAAATTGGGGGAACGTACGTTTGACTGGGACTTGTGTTGTGGGAGAATGGTGGGCGGCACAAATAGAATAGGGATGGGGCAGACAGTTTTGAATACCAGGCTAAGGAGTTCAGACTTTATTTTAGGAAGCCAACTGAAGTTTGAGTAGGGGAGTGACATGTCTAAAACAATAGTTTCTGGAAGGTTGATTTGTCTCTGGTATGGTGAATAAATAGAAAGGAGAGAGGAACGGAAGTCATCAGAAGCCAAAAAGGATGACGTGGGTTGGGGTGACAGTAAGGATTGAAGAGAGGGAATAGATACGAGGCAAAATGAAGAGGGCCAATTGACTTAACCGCTGATTGGAGGGGAGGGTGGAGGACAAAGAAGGGAAATGGAGATCTAGGCCATTGGGAAGAATGGCATAAAGAGGAAAGAAAGGTGGAAGAGGAGATTTTGAAGGGACAAGATAAGTTCTGTGAGGGCCGACTAGACACCCTAGTGCATGCAAGGTGTCGGCCCTGCAGGTCTGTGGCTTCGTGGAGTCCGGACAGGAAGTGGCGACTTGGAAGTCATCTGCACGATTCTGGCTGAGGCCTGTCTTTGGGAGAAAGCAATAGCATCTCAGAGTATGTGAGCCCAGAGCCGGTCCGCTGGCTAGAAGCTGAGGCTGCACTGCCTGCTGATTTACAGTTTTCACCCGGGCTCGCCTGCAACAACTAGGGAGAGGAGGATTCTCACGTCTATCCTGCCTCAAAGCACTGCACTCAGGGAGCGGAGGACGCCCGAGCTCTTTCCCTACCGACGGCTTTCCTAAGGCGGGACAATGAGCGCCATAGGGCTGCCGAGCGCGAGCTTCCTGGGCGGAGGCGCGCGCTTCCCTGCGCGCGCAGGCGCGGCCCGGTGTCGCCTAGCAACCAAGAACAACAGTGGCCCAGAGGCGCGCGCCGGCCGCAGCGGGTACAGTTCTCCAGGTCTGAGGAAGCGCTGCTCTGAGGGATCTCCTGGCAGGTAAAGGCAGGCGTGCGGCTACGCAGCTACGCCCGCGGTTAGGAGAGGCCCAGGGCCGAGGTCCCAGCAGAACTTGGGCAAGGAGAAGGTGCCCCGCGGGTGGCGACATCTGGGGCTACTGAGGGAAAGGACGAACACCTTGTAGGGGTTGTTGGTCCCTGCCCTATGCCCGCAATATTAGACGGGGGTCGGGGTGGGTTTCATGAGCATCCCGGCCGCCTTCCATTTAACAGGTGACAAAACTGAGGCCCGTAGAGGGGATCTGAGGGTCTAAGATTCCGTTACTTGACTCTCAGCAACTCAAGAAGCGAGTCCCCACTTGTTCTAGCCTTCCCCCTCCCCCTTCAAGTTTTCTCAAAAAAGATCTCCCCACTGGCAAACATTTAAGGTCGTGTAGTCTGAAAGTTCACCAAGAAGTACAAATGAGTGATACATTTGTGGGGGAAAAATGTGGCTCCTCTCTAATAATCGAGAAGATGCACATTTAAAGCAGATTTGTTTTCGTACTCAATGCCGTGAAGTTCATGCGTTTTCATCCAATTATTTTACTTTATCTTAAAGAAGCAGTTGCGGAATGTGGATGAACATTTTATGGCTAAGGATGTTCATTGCAGCCTTATCCATAATTTCAGGAAATTGGAAATAAATGCTCAACAATAGGGGACTGTCTAGATAAATAGTGCACTTTACAGTATGATTTTAAATGACATGATATCCTGATTCATTGGAGATGATTGGAGCAATGTATGGAGACTGAGCTTCCATGAACTTGTCCATTAGTCTAAGAATATAGTAGGAAAATGGTTCCAGGAAGGGAAGTTGAGAATAGGGGCTAGAAATCCAGGTAGGATGGTAAAATCACTATAGAAAACACACAAAAAAGGAACTATATTGAAATAGTGCTGATCTCCCTGAGTCTTTCCTGAGTGATTTTTTTTTTATCCTATGTGCCCTTCCTTGTCTTCCAAATTTTCTGTAATGAAATGTATTACCTCTATAAGTGGACAGTAGACACAGAGCTATACACTTAAATATGATTAAAATGGTAAATTTTATGGTATGTTTATTTTAGCACAATAAAAAAACATCAATGGGCAGGTGGTAAAAGAGTCAAGGAAAGCAGGTTTGCTTCCAACAGTCAAAGGTATTTATTTTCTTAATTTGACACCTCTGAAGCTTTAAAAGAAAACACATTTTTAAAGAATAAAACAATATGAGGTAATTTGGTTGTATCATGTTGCTTTTAAGTGAAATGTTGAATTTACAAAGTTAAAAAAAAAACACCTTAGGGTTATCTTTGAGGCTCATTGCCCTGGTTCTTTGTCAGTTGTATACTTTCTCCCCCATTAAGTATTATGTTCAATTTGGCAATAAAAACACAAACCAAATGCTTCCTACTTCACGGTATTGCCTAAGATCAGCTTCATTGCTCTAATCTTGTGTTAAGGCTGTTCCAACCTCTATACTCTTCAATATGCAATTATTCAAAGCCACTATCCTGAAATGGGAAAAATAAGTTCCTGAGTGAAAATCAGATGACCTACAGTAACTTTGTGTAGGTGTAATTCAGTTCCTTCTCAAACATTATTCATAAGCAGTTCTTATGTAAGTCAAAGGCTGCTGTATCTTGGAATTGGTTGCAAAGAGCTATGAAATTTCTTTTTCCTAGAGATTAGTTGTAGGATAGATTTTCATTTGTTTAGAATAGTTTCTATGCATCTGCTTGGAATATTATAGACACAAAGTCTACGGTCTGTGCTTTTTAAGCATCTATGAAAGATGTTTGAATTTTGAAAAAAATATTGCCTCTAAAATCTGAAAAGAAAATTGAAAAATTAATGTTAAATGTTTTTTATTAATATTAAATTACATTTGAAAACAATTTTCTCATTTTGTAAGAATTTCCAGGTGTACAAACTGCTGAATAATTTCAAATGCTTAATTTCAAAACTTTTTATGATGAAAATTGTATTTAATGGAGAGTGTGGGTACATTTTAATGTTGAATGTGTTGGATATAATGTGAGGTAGTGCATCACAGCATAAACTTGCCCAGGCCCTCAAAGATCTTGAAATGTATGTGACCTGAAATTAGGGACCTGGATGTCTGTCAGAAGTCCCTAGGAGTTTCTATGAACATGTGGCTTTTTAAAATATGTGATAAATTCTGGTCAGTGTCTCTAATGCTAGGAGTTACATTTGTGCCTTGACAAACTATCTGAATTAACCCTGATGTAGATTCTCTCCAAGGATTTTCGACTTCCCAGAATTTCTCTGGAAACTATAGTAATTTCCTTGAGACTAGTTTATACCGTTTGAGATTGCGCAAATACCAAGCATAAACTCTCATTGGAGAAAATTCAAAAGATTTCTGGGGTTATTCTAACAGTCTAACAGTCACCAACATGTTGGAAAGATCTCTGTACCCAGGTGGAGTTACTCCTCCGTGGTGTATCAACTTTGAGTACCAACGCTTTGACATTTTTCCTGCACAGGCATTTTTCCTGCACATTTTTCCATACAAAGGCAGGTGGAAAAGGGTCTTGCAAGCAATAACTCCAATTTCCCCAGAATACATCTCTTCAGATTCTCAATTACTTGTTTTAATGAGCTATGGATTATATTAGAAAAAACTTTTGGTTATCTGGGAAAATGACACAAATGTTAGTTTGCAGTTGGTTATGTCTTGGGTATCATTTATAAAATCATACTCCCAGGAAAAACAGTTAATGATTTTTATAAATATCAAATGCCTATTATGTACCAGACACTGTTGGGTTAGATCAGTGCAGAAAGCAGACCAATCCCTTTGTGGCAAAACATTCTTGCAGATCTCAAAAGTAACTTGGATTTAGTCTCCCAAGCCCTCCATAAGTGAGCTGTAAGCATGGGAAACTGTTTCCTGTTATGTAAGTAAAAGTTATGTCACTAATGTATTCTCTTTCTTACGAACTGGAAGCCAGACTAATGCTCAACAATCTTATCAATAAGTTCCTTAAAATTTGAGGATCTGAAATAGGAATGTAGGTAACATATTTGTACGTGTACGATAATTTCTACAAGTACTGCATAGTCTCTTTTTAGGTAAAATCAAAATAAGGAAATGAATCTCCTTCTAAGGGCATAGGCAACTGAGAGGTTTGTACATCGTATACACGATGTACAAATGACAATTTTTTTTTTTAAGTGGGCTCTCCGCGGGGTCTGAACTCACAACCCTGAGATCAAGACCTGAGCTGAGATCGAGTCAGATGCTTAATCGACTGACCTGCCCAGGTGCCCCTTTACAAATGACACTTTTAACTATTTATTTTTCCAGAATGGGTAAAAAGATAAAGAAGGAAGCAGAACCTCCTCCTAAGGATGTGGTAAGTTTCTGATTTGAATATTATAGTAGCACATTAACAACCAGTTTTAAAAATAAATTGTTCAAACAGTTTGGCACATACCAGTATATGCATGAGTACACAGTGGCAGAAGTCCAAAGTCTGACTAATGATAAGATTAGTTAGAGAAATCTAACATTATATAAACAACATTTATAATGTTGTCATTACATAATTAGCACAATTAGAGAGTAATTATTAGCTTTTCCAGTATGTGGATGGCATGTTTATAAGCCTAGTTAATGAACAAATAGTTTTGGTTTGTTCTTTTAAATATTTTAAATTTATATTTGCCTGCCTGTCATTAATGTTAATCATCCAAGTGAATTTTCAAAATTAACTAGAGTTTATGCTATAGCTACTAGATAGGTATAATAAGGTTGTCTGAAGACGACCACTTGGACATCAGAAGTCTTGTATTTTCCAGTTCTATGGAGAGAAAAGTGTGGGTTCATCTTCTTTTTCTATTCCAAATATTTGAGTAACGCATTGCCTACAGCACAAAACCCTGTCTCTCTTTTAAAAGCATGGTTTTATCTTATTTCTTTAAAGTTTATGAATTACCAAAAGATTGTGTTAAAAATAGAAAATGAACTTGGACAGTTTTCAGTTTAGAAACTTATTTTGAAACAGACATTTGGTGTAATTTTCTTCAAATAAAATGCGAATGAAAAAAAATGCTTATAGTCAGTCAATAGACTCGTAGGATTTTATAGTTTGAGGGAGGCTGAGCTTAGTGCAGTATCTTCCCAACAGCACTGGAGCTGTGTGGTTACGGATGTGAGCTATGTCTCAGCTCTGCCTCTCATGAGCTGTGTTGTTTGGCACAGTTGCCAAATGCGGCTGAGTTATTTCAGTTCAAAAAAAAAAATCTTCAATGCAAATTGTAATGTCCAATTCATTTTGGTTGTTGTATGAATTAAAATGAAATAAAGCACATCAAGTTTTCAGTACCTGGCACACAGTTAACACTAGTATATAAGGCTTATTATTATGGGACTCCTTTAGACTCTGACACACACACACACACACACCCTTATGTAACTTCTTATGTATGATCCTTCAGTACAGTTGGGAATAAAGGCTGCAGAAACATCTGTCTGCCCAGGTCTAGGAAAGCTTTGCAGAGATAGATGGTCATTGTGGTTCATGATGCATTTTCATCATTCTAGTTGCTTTCCCTTTGGACATACTCCTACAACATTCCAAATTCTCTTGTTTTTTTTTTCATTGCATTCTAAGTTTGCATTACTACTTTTTATTGCAAAGTAGCATTTTTTAAAGATTTTATTTTAGTTTATTAAAGATTTTATTTATCTATCTGTCTATCTGAGGGGGAGAGAGAGAGTGAGCATGCAGGGGGAAGGAAAGAATCTCAAGCAGACTCCCTGCTAAATGAGGATCCCAACAGGGGCTCCATCCCAGGACCCTGAGATCATGAACTGAGCCTAAATCAAGAGTTGGACACTTAACCGACTGAGCCACCCAGGTGCCCCAAGATTTTATTTTTATTTTATTTTTTATTTTTTATTTTTTTTAAAGATTTTGTTTATTTATTTGACAGAGAGATAGACAGAAGAGCACAAGCAGAGGGAGTGGCAGAGGGAGAGGGAGAAGCAGGCTCTGCACTGAGCAGGGAACCCGATGCGGGACTCGATCCCAGGACCCTGAGATCATGACCTGAGCCGAAGGCAGATGCTTAACCATCTGAGCCACCCAGGCGCCCCCCAAGATTTTATTTTTAAGTAATCTCTACACCCAACATGGGGCTCAAGCTCACAACCCCAAGATCAAGAGTTACATGCTCCATGGACTGAGCCAGCCAGGTGCCCCGCACAATAACGTTATTGACATCTTATTACCGGAAAGTGGACTAAGGAACACAGAGCTTGCCGACAAAGACTGTCCAATTACAATTGGAATGAAGGGACTATTAAGCAATAGATATATTTGTCTAATACACTTTCTATAATTTTGCAACATCTTGCTTGCATTGTCCTCTGTACTCTAGACCTTGTGGGGCACAATCAAGGACTTGAGAAACGGTTTTAATCCTAGTGTTGCCAGAAATCTAGCAGTTCACAACAGCCTTAGGGACAGCCAAAGCATGTGTAATGGCCAGTTTTAAAAAAATTACTGCCTGTGTTTTCTTCTGGGAGTTTTATGGTTTCAGGTCTCGTATTTAGGTCTTTAATCCACTTGAGTTTATTTTTGTGTATGGTGTAAGATAGTGGTCCAGTTTCATTCTTTTCCATGTAGCTGTCCAGTTTTCCCTACACCATTTGTTGAAGAGACTGCCTTTTCCCCGTTCTATATTCTTGCCTCCTATTTTGTTCCATTGATCTATGTGTCTTATTTTTGTGCCAGTACCATACTGTTTTGATGACTATAGCTTTGTAGTACATCTTGAAATCTGGGATTGTTATAACTCCAGCTGTGTTCTTCTTTCTCAAGATTGCTTTGGCTATTTGGGATATTTTGTGGTTCCATACACATTTTAGTATTATTTGTTCTAGTTCTGTGAAAAATGTTGTTGGTATTTTGATAGGGATTGCATCAAGTATCCCTCCATAGATGAATGGATAAGGAAGATGTGGCATATATATATGTGCAATGGAATATTACTCAGCTATAAAAAGAATGTGATCTTGCTGTTTGCAACAACATGGAAGGATCTAGGGGGTATAATGCTAAATGAAGTAAGTCAGACAAAGAAAGACAAATACCTAATGATTTCAGTCATACATGGAATTTAAGAAAAAACCAAATGAACAAACAAAACAAGAGACAAACAAAAAAAACATACTTTAAATTCAGAGAACAAACTGGTGGTTGCCAGAGGGGAGGTAAGTGGGGGATGGATGAGATAAAGGGGATTAAAGAGTACACTTATCTTGAGAACTGAGAAATGTATAGAATTGTTGAATCATTATATTGTACACCTGAAACTAATATAACACTGTATGTTAATTATACTTTAAAAAATATGGAGTGAGACCAAGGGGGGAAAAAAAAGGCATGCAACAGTTACCAGTGGTCCTTGACTATTACCTTTCCTCAAGGTCCTTCCATTCTCCCCCTACTCTGACTTTATGTTAATAAAGCTGATAGATTAGTGTGAAAGTATGTAACCACTTTCTATCTTACAAATTCAAATACTTCAAAACAGTATGCCACAATTTAAACTATCTGAACTTGAAATTTTTTCCAAGGTGTACCTCTTCAAAGTCTACAAAAGTTTTCTTGTACAGATTTTAAAGGAAGACCAAATTTAAAAGATGGATATATAACTGCTTAAGAAAATAAACTTTCCTGTGTCAAATAATAACTTCCTTATAGAGTTCCTAAAAACATTATTTCCAAAGATTTGTATTTTTATTAGTCTTTCATCTACTATTTAAAATGGGTTATGGGGACAGAAAGAAGAATGTTCAGTCATATGGTCAAAATAAAGCTCCCTTTGCTTTTCTTAATTTTCTCATTGTCAAAGCATACATTTAATATATGCCTATATGCTGTATTGACCTCCATTCCTTCTCATGAAAGTGACCACTAGCTTGGATGTGGGGAAGATATAGCTTGAACGAGCAGTGCAACTATATTCTGCCTCCCCACATCATTTCTAAGTCTGGCTGAAAGGTTGTTTGTGATGCTTTAAATAAAAGGCAAACTTTCTGTGGAGTGATTACATAAGAGAGTTACTAGCAAATGACCTTAATAGACAATATTTAATATAAGGCAAGATATTCAGTGACTAAGAATATAGGCTCCGAGTTATACTACCAGAAACTGAATCTTTACTACATCATCCACCATTTATGATCTGGGGCAAAGTTCCCAACCTCTGTACACCTCAGGGAGGATGAACTGATACCCACTTTGTAACTACTCACAGCAATGAGGCAAGGTTAGATAAATATAAGATGCTTAGAACAGTGCTTGGCACTAGATAAGAACTTAGTAGAAGTTGTTATTTTGAATGATGTAGTTGAGGGTGCTCTTCATCACTCTGTAAAACTTTAGAATTTTTATGAATTGTCAAACGAGGCAGGGAGATCAACTGTGGAAGACCAGATGGCCACTGAAGTTCCTGGTGGCCTGGGGTGTGGTCGACATGATTCACGGTCAGGTCTTCAAGTTTATGAGCATGGAATGTTTATTTTCTTAATATTTCAGAGGAAATCGCATTTAAGTGGATAAATCCACAGCATCTAAACTCATAAGGGACTATGGTTCTGCAATCTCAGTAAGTATCAAGTTACCCGAAGATTTATGTTAATGGGTCAGCACCTTCTCTTCGTAGTTCAGTGCATCTGGGGGAGCTGAGCTCCATGAGTATTGAGTCAGAGTGACAGGCACTAGCAGAACCTGCTCCCTCACCTGGGCAATCAAACCCAGTTCCTTGAAGGAGTGGGATGTCTCCAGGGTCTTGTTTCTCCAGGACACTTTCATCAACCGCAGAATGCAACCCTTGACGCTCTGTCACCTACTGCCAAAACGGACTTATTTCAGAAATGAAGGTTTATGGGAATTTATTTTTCTGTCTTTCGCCCTCATCACAGATAAACAAAATGTAATGACTTAATAAAAATTAGTATAAATTAATAAACATATACAAAACTGTATAAACAATTATCAGCTTGCTTACCTGGCTCTAAACCTTTACTTTAATTCAGGTCGTAAAGAAGACTAGAGACCATTTTAGCTGTTTTCATTTTAATTTTTACACTTTTTAGCGGATTTTAACTGATGTCTAGATGTTCTCTACTAAAAGTTTGTATTAGAGTGGTAGTCTGCTTCCTTCTGTTTATGTCTCTCTTTTCCTGTGTAATTGGTTCCTTGTGATCTGAGACCACTGATATAGTAAACACATTCCAATCGACATCAAACAAGCCTTTTATTTGCCCTTATTGGTACCATAAAAATCACTAAACTGTCATGATTTATATACTTTCACTGAGTTCAACTTTATAATTTTGTATTCTTTTAGACCTGTGCTAATGCAGTAGTCACTAGCCACATGTGGTTATTTAAATTTAAATTTATAATAATTAAAGTAAAATCAATCAAAATCAACAACTAAAAATTAAATGAAAAATTCAGTTCCTGTCACATTACACTTCAAGTGCTCAAATGCCCCACATGGCTTGTGACTGCTGCATCGGATGATGAAGAATCAGAACATTTCCATCGTTGAAATTCTACTGGGCAGCACTATTCTAGACAATCTGTTTCCTTAACAGAGATATAAAGTCTATGCTTCTCTAATTGACTGAGCTTAAAATTTAAAGTTTAGCCAAAATCCTTCCCCTTTATTTCACTCTTTCTATAAATAACTTTTGCTCATCATTTATTTTGTATAGGGTGTGAAATTATAATTTCACAACCAGCTTGTTGGTGACTGTGAATTCCTCACAGGAAAGCAGATGGGTTATGTAATTACAGCACAGTATTATTTATTTAGTTGTGTGGCATTCTGTTATAGCTATCATTTTATTCTCAGCACCTTTTTTAATAAAAAATTACTATAATGCTGTAGGCTCTGTAGGAGAAACAAATGTCATGCCAAGTTTCTCCGCTATCTCCCAAATATTGGTATTTCTCCGCCTTTAACAACTCTTTAGATTGTAACTCTTCCAGTTTGAATCTTCCTTTTAAGCTTCTTGTACCCCATATCACCTTTTTCTTAATGATGACCAGAAGACATGGCAAAATACTGAAGTGTTTTCTCAACGATTAAAGAAGGATTAAAGATGTTTATGATAGTTTTAGTTTAAATATATTTTCATGTACTCCTTTGACAATTGTAGTCATTGTGTCATGACATTCCTTGTTTTAACATGGCATATTTATTCACATGCTTATAAAGTCAGCTTTAAAAATATTGAAGTACCAGAATAGCAAATATAGAATATTTGGGGGAAACAGTCACTTAACAAATAATAATATAATTCAGATAGTAATAAGATCAATGAGGAAAAATAAAGTAGGTTGTAAGGATGGAGAGTGATCAGGCTACTTTAAATAAAATCCATGTCAGGGCAAGCTTTCCCAGTGGGTCACACTTAAGAAAGACAAATGGAATGAGGAAGTATGCTATGCAAATATCTGGAGAGAGCACCCCAGCCAGAGAATAATAACTAAGGCCTTACTTCGTGTGTGTGAGGAATGCCAAGAAAGTTGGTATGGCTGGAAATTAGAAAGCAAGGGAATAGGAGGTAGGTGTCAAAGGTAGTGGGATGGTGGTGATTATGTAGGGCCTTTTTGGCTGTATTAAGGAGGTTTGATTTTTTTTTTCTAATGTGCCAAAAGGGGAATCCAGTGGAAGGTTACAAGTAGAGGATTAGCGACATCTCATTTATGTTTAAAACAAAACGCATAAGATCACTCTAGCTACAATGTGAAAGAAAAGTGAAAACTGGAAGACCAATTTGGAGGCTATTACAGAGGAGCCATAAACTATGCAGCTAGGCCCAGATGGTAACTATGGAGAAGGCAAGAAGTGGCCAAATGGGGATCCATGTTGAGGGTAGAGTTGACAGGATTTGCTGATGGATTGCACGTGGGGTGTGAGAAGAAGAGGAGTTGGGAGATGTTTCAAAGTTTTTGGCTTGAACAACTGAGTAAGTGATGGTAAACATACTGAAGAAGACACATACACTAAAGAAACAATGCAATGTATTAAGTGCTATTATAGGGAAGTTCAGAGGAATATAGCTGTGAAAAAAAAACAAAACAACCCCCCAAACAACAACAAAAAACAAGGATTTTCAATACCCAAACTACCATGAATAAAAAGCAATAAAAAATTTATCCAGAAAGCTGGAGGCCTGATAATTAAAGTAAACCCTAAGCTTCTACAGTTTCAAGTATTGTTTATTATTTTAATTCTCTAGAAATGAAATAAAAATGTCAAGAAGTGATGGGTGACATGGTGATCACTGATGATGGTCTTAGAACTATTTTGGTGAACTGATGAGGATGAAAGTCAGTTTAGTGGCGCCTGGGTGGCTCAGTCATTAAGTGTCTGCCTTCGGCTCAGGTCATGATCCCAGGGTCCTGGGATCGAGTCCCGCATCGGGCTCCCTGCTCAGCAGGAATCCTGCTTCTCCCTCTTTCACTCCCCTTGCTTGTGTTCCTTCTCTCACTGTGTCTCTCTCTGTCAAATAAATAAAATCTTAAAAAAAAAAAAAGTCAGTTTAGAGATGTTCAGCAGGAAGTGTGAGAGGGAGAAAATGGAGAAAAATCAATAGTTCATAAAATTTCTGACTGAAAGGGAAGGAGGCATAGGATAGCATCTGGAAGGTGATTAACATCCAGGGAAAGATTATTTTCATTTTAAAATAAGGAAGTTTTGAGAAGCCAGAGTTTAGAGAGGCTAAGGTGGCTAGAATTTGCAGGGCAGAGTGCCAGAGAGGAGGGAAATACATAGAAAAATAGCTCCAGAAATTTTGTTAATGGTCCCCTTGATTCTTTGAAGTCTAAGCTGCACAGGGTGAAACTCATGCTCATGACAAAGAACAGGCATGAACAACTCTCAGGGAGATGTAAGCTGCATAATTTTTAGACTCATACAGGTCTGGAAGACATTCTGGTTTTGATCCAAAAGATTGGAGAGATCTTATTGAACATCTGGGGTATTAAATAGAGCCCCCAGCAAGGTCATGCCTTAGTAGTAGTATGGCTAATCCAGCCCTAGAGCAAAGGCTTCCCCAGACCTGCTGTAATAAGGCTTTAAAACAGGCCTTAAATAGATCAAGCTGAAGCATAAATAAAACAACTGTCTAGCAGAACAAAATTCAACATCCTTTAAGAGAAACCCCCCAAAAGAATCCAGACACTCAACAACATAATTTTCACAATGTTTAGTTGCCAATAAAAATTATTATGTATGCAAAGAAATATGTGACCCATAATCAGAAGAAAACTCAGTTCATAAGCCAATAGAGGAGATAAAATTGGATACTAAAAAGAGACAGGAAAAGAGGAACCAGGGACCAACAGAAAGAGAGAAAACAACTAAGAGGATGGTCCATTAAAACCCAATCATATCTGTAACTATATTAAATGTAAATGATTTAATACTCCAATTAAAAGTGAGAGATTGTCAAACTGAATAAAAAAACAAGATCCAAACTATAAGCTGTCTACAAGAAATCTTTCAATATAAAGATATGGATAGGTTAAAAGTAAAAATATGGTAAAAGATACACTGAAATAATCATAAGAAAGATGGAGTGCCTATATTAATACTAGATGAATTATATTACAGGGCAAATAATATTACCAGAGAAAAAGAGATACATATCATCTTAATGAAAAGGTTCATTTGTAAGAGAAAAAATGGTCCTAAATGTTGTTCACCTAATAACACTTGTTTAAAATACATGAAGAAAAAAAGATATCATTTGCCATTAGCATCAAAAATAATGAAATATTTAGAGATAAGTTTAACAAAATAAATGCAATGTTATATGCTGAAAACTATAAAACATTGCTGAGACAAGACAAATAAGTGAAGAGATATCTATTGTTGGATACAGATACATTGCTGGTGGGAACACAAGATAGTAAAACTACTTTGGAAAAAAAATTATTTTTTTTGTAAAGTTAAACATTCACTACCAGACAAGCCAGAAATTCTACTCCTAGGTATTCACTCAAGAGAAATGAAAGCATATATCTACAAGAAGACTTATATGAAAATGCCCATTGCAGCTTTATTCATAATGGTCCCAAATGGAAACAACCCAAAGGTCCATCAGCTAATTGAATGGATAAACAAATTGTGTTGTATTCATACAATGAGATATCACTCATCAGTAAAAGGAATGAATCACTGATACATGGAACAATCTGAATGAATCTCATAAGCATTCTGCCAAATGAAAGGAGCCATACATAGAGGGTACCGATGTAATAATTTTGTATTAAGCAAAGTTAATCTATAGTGAAAGGCAGATCAGTGGTTGCCTAGAGTGGATGTGGGAAAGGGAATCAACTGCAGAGAGGTGGGAGCAAATATTTTGGGGTAATGGAAAGTTCCACATATCATTGGTTATACATACATATACATTTATTAAAACTCATCATAGTTAGGTGCATTTTACTGAATCTAAATTGGCCCTCTGTAAAGTGGACTCAAACGAAGTAATGGGAATAATTTAATTGTTAGGAGGAAGGTGACTACTCAAGAGAAAAAAAGGGATGATTAATGGTATGACATAACTGGGAATATGTATGTTCTATGAGAATGGGGGACTTGGTTATCCTGTTTAATGCACTCTTCTCAGTATAATGCACTTATTAGGGGTTGAATGAGTGTTTATTGAATGAATGAGTGAATTAAAGATGAATGGGTTAAAAATCCAAAGCACACATTAGATATTTTCCTGAGATAGTAAGAGACACATTTTCTTTAACACAATAGAAGAATATGTGCAGAGGCTCTTGTGAATACGTGAGGCTCTTGTGAATTTGTTGATCATGAATTTACAGTAATACTAATTTTCCCTGTAGTTTAACATTCTCTTAGAATGCTCGGATGCTTGAGCACAAATGCAAAGAAAGAAATTTCTAGTGTCTGTTCATGGTTTGGATATTTTAAATTGATTTGATGAGGGGTGCCTGGGTGGCTCAGTTGGTTAAGCGGCTGCCTTCGGCTCAGGTCATGATCCCAGAGTCCTGGGATCGAGCCCCACATCGGGCTCCTTCCTCCGCGGGGAGCTGCTTCTCCCTCTCACTCTGCCTGCTGCTCTGCCTACTTGTGTTCTCTTTCTATCTCTGTCAAATAAATAAATCTTAAAAAAAAAATAAATTGATTTGATGAGAAGACAGAAGGACACAAAGGTTTATTTAGGGTTTGGCAGGAGTGTTACTAAGATAATAGATCATGAAATCTAAGCAGGATAAAAAGTAAAGTGAAGAAACGAGAAAGCTGAAGTGGAAATAGAGGGAGTGAATGGGGTGGGGACTCCAGTGAGGAGGAGGAATAGGTGTAGTGGGAGTAGCTGAACAGTGAAGCTTTATCTTACACCATTTGCTTGTTGGCTACCAAGAAATCCTCAAAGACTGAACACTGTGGGCGCTACAGGAAACCTCTCTGTGAGGAAGCAAGAAAAATCGATGGGAGTATCAAGCATGATGGCAGAAGACAAAGCTGAGAGATAGACGATGTATTGAGTCAGAGTCAGTAGAAGGGACATAAGAGAATTTTAAAAAGTGATGAGAATGCTTCTGTTTCTGCGCAGGATGCAGTAGTAGTAATATAGAGCAGTAGAACATTTCTTCCACTGCAACAACCATGAAAAGCAGATTGACTTAAAAATATAATCTAAGAGCTATAGAAAGGCAAATTAAAAAAGACTGAAAATACCAAGGATTGGTGAGGATGTGGGACAACTGGAACTCTTATTTATAACTAGTGGGAATATAAATTGATAAAACCACTTTAGAAAACTGTTCAACAGTATCCGTGAAAGGTAAATACGTATCTAGCCTATGACTCATCAAATCCATGCCTCGGTATGTGCCCAAGGGAAATGAAGACACATATCCACAAAAAGACATGTGCAAGAATAGTCATTGCAGCTTTGTTCATGATCGCCTCCAACTGAAAGGAAAGAACCCAAACCTTCATACAACGGAATAATATACAGCTATAGAAAGTATGACTTAGTAGTACAAAAATGTGAATGAATCTCAGAGACGTGCTATGCTAAACAAGGCAGAGGTGAAAGAAGTCATGTTCTATGATTCTCTCTCTATATAAATTATGTTATAGAATATATATTATATATATAAATATACATATATATTCTCTTTATATAAAGTTTAAGAACAGGAAAAACTAATTGATGATTTTAAAAGTCACATAACGATGATCTTTCTGAGGATTTTTTGGAGGGGGAAGGAGTGTGAGGTGGAGATAGAAATGTTCTATATCTTAGATCTGAATTTGTATTCTGTAAGATCAAGTGGAAGAAATATGCACCAATATACAAAAAACAGAGTAGATTTTGCTTTTTAACCCAATCTGACAATCTTAATTAATGAAATCTATTGGCCCTATAGATGTTTATTTTGGTCATTGATATATTTGATTTTATTCCTATCATTTTAAGTTTAAGGTTTATTTTAAGTTTAAGATGTCTCTTTGCTATATTTTCATGTTGTGTCTCTTTTGTACTTTCTTCCCTTTTTCTAAATTGAACAACTTTCATTTGTTACCCTTTCCTTTTGATAATTTGGAACTTCTACTTATCTGTAGTCTATTAAACACATATTTAAGTCTGCTTTTTATATCAATGTAAAAAATAAGTTATAACTGGGCAATAATCTCATTCTCTTTACCAGAACAATCCTGTTTCCTTTACATGAGCTTTGTTGAAAAATTTCTAGAATTTTAATTCCAAGTCATTTTTAATTTTTTTCTCATAATGTGTCATCTTCAGAAATCCTTAAGAATTACATTGTGATTCACAACATCACTATCATTCAGCTTAACTATATATTTTATTGTATTTATTGATCTACTACTATTGTTTTTATATTTTGTCTTCCTCAGTTTTGACTGGAGCATTTGCCAAGTAATTTGTTTAAATATATAGTTAATATACTTGTTGACTTTAGGAGTGCCTGATGGTTTTCAAGCCTCAATCCCCAAATAGTTTCAGAAGTCCTCCCTTAAAATTTCTGTGGATTTCTGGGCCATTGTGCTCTTCTGATCAGTGTTGAAGCCAGTGTCTTTGCCATTGCTCTGGGCTCCGCTACAGGGGCCATCTTTTCTCACTGGTTCATGTCACTGGAAAACCACAAGTGCCACAAGCTTGGTGCATGTGGCAGACTTTTTTTTTTTTTTTAAGATTTTTTAATTTATTTATGAGAAAGAGAGAGAGCACAAGCAGGGGGAGTGGCTGAAGGAGAGGGAGAAGCAGACTCCCGTTGATCAGGGAGCCTGATGCAGGGCTCGATCCCCAAACCCTGAGATCATGACCTGTCGAAGGCAGATACTTAACCGACTGAGCCACCAGGCACCCCTGGCAGAATGTTAATGAAGTTTTATCTCCCCAGAAAGAGTCCAAGAGGCTTGAGAACAAACACTATGACTTTTTTAACTCTTAGAGTTTCTAGTATAGAGTAAGACATACACAAACAACAGCTTTAATTTGGATGTTAAATAATGCTGTCCTGAAATCCAACAGCCATTTCCCCTGCAAGGGGGATTTTTATCCCAGCTGTGCCCTTTTAGGTCATTGCTTACTGCTCTCTTTGTCTTCTTCACTCTCCCAACCTCACACAATTATGCTTCCTTACTTAGAGTAATCTGTCCCTCCATTCTCAGCCTGAAACTGAACACCAATTTTAATTATATCCCCAGACACAATAAGATGTCCATTTAGGAAGGGCCAACATAAAGAGCCAGCTAAAACTTTGAAATTCATTTTTTTCCTTTAACATAGCAGAACACCCTCCTTCACCAGTCTCTGGAAATGGAAGAAAAATGGTGTAATAATTTGTTTTCACCTTGACCGAAGAAAACCCATAGGAGCCATGAATTTGTTATTGTGCATTTTGCCTACCCATGAATTCTCAAGATCTCATAACACAATAGAGATCTTCCTAGAGCTCTATACTTTTTATTTACACTGTATTACCATTTTACCATTACCATAAAATCTGTTTCAGGTTTTATCCAATTTTACATTTTGTTATATGTGGTTTTCTCTTGCTTTTTAGTTATTTCACATATGTAATTTCTGCTTTCTCAGAAAGAATAGTTATTAGAAGCAAGTACTGATTATTAGGACTGTCAGGGCATCTAATATATACAGGTACTCAAGGATTCTTGTGTATCAACTAAGAATTATGCCAGTATATGTTATTTAATGATCATCTATTATGTGCCAGACAGTGTGCTAAGTGCATTACATATATGATTTCTAATCCTCTCCTTGATCCTTTGGGAAGAATAGGTATCATTATACACATTATACAGGAAAGGAAAACTGAAATTCTAGCAGCTTAAGTAACTTGTTTGATTCCACATGGCTAAGTTGAGAGACTAGGTCTGTCAGATTCAAAATGCTTTGCTCTTCCTGCCATTACCCCAGGAATTCCAAAGCCACCAATACTGGCAACTATCTATCAGTGATGTTTTTTAAATAAAAACTTTATAATGCACTTCATGGGCAGTGACCACATCCTTTTAGTATGATTATGTTCTCTTCAAGTTTCTAGACACCATTCATTTTTTACGTGTTTTTTAAAGCTCATATGTGAACTTGACGTTTTTTTCTCTCTACATTTCAGTTTGATCCATTAATGATTGAAAGCAAAGAAGCAGCAACTGTGGTGTTAATGCTTAATTCTCCGGAAGAAGAAATTTTGGCTAAAGCATGTGAAGCCATTTATAGATTTGCTTTAAAAGGTTTGGTTTTTTCAGTTTATTTTTCTATTTCATTAGTTTCTTAAAATATTTACTATGTAATAGGCCCTTTCTCCCTAGTCTTTAATTCACTTCTTGTCAGATGAATTCTTTCAGACAACCAGAATATCATGTAATGCATTACCTGAAACTAATATATCTCCCTAAGTGCCTATCTTAATCTTGAGGAGTAATTTAGTCACTGCATAGAATAGTCATGTTGAAGGTTTTATTGTTGTTTAAAAAATTTTAAGTCACAGGAGCTGCAAGAGCTCCCAGTGGTCAAAGCCGGAACAATTTGAGCAAGAAAATAAAGTAGTATTGGATTATAACCCAAAGTATAAATAAATATTTATGAGCCTATACTGATATAAATAAATACTTGAATAAATAAATAAATGGGAGAGAAAATACAAATCTCCCATGCAGAAGAATTCCAAATAATTTATGTACTCTGACCTGAAGGAGGCGGAATATAACTTTTCACTCTTTAGGTATGGGCTTTGCATAGTGACTTCTTTTCAAAGATTACAATATGGAAACAGGGAAAAAAGAGTAGGTTTATAGTGGAGAAACCTGACAAACACTATTCAGTCAGGTGCTCAAAATCAGCATCAACAGTGATAAGTCATAGTGATAATATGTGAACTTGACATGCTGTAATGAAAATGGCACTTCTGTTATTTTTCCCCAAAACTTATAACCCTGAAATCAGACAAGTTCCAAGTCAGGGACATTCTACAAATACGTCTAACCAGTACTCCTCAAAACTGTCACAGCTATCAAAAACAGGAGGAGTCTGAGAAACTCTCAGCCAAGAGGAGTTGAGGATATATGACTAAATGTCATAGGGGACCCTGGATAGGATCCTGGAACAGAGAAGGAACATTAGGCTAAAAGTAAGGAAATCTGAATAAACATGGACTTTAATTAATAGTAACATATTAATATTGGTTTATTAATTGTAACAAATGTACCACTAATGTAAAACGTTAATAACAGGGGAAAATGGGTATGGGATATATGGTAACTCTGTACTATCCTTGCAATTTTTCTGTAAAACTAAAACTGTTATAAAAAATAAAGTTTATTAAAACACTATACATGGTACAAGTTAGGTTCTCTTGCAAGGTTTATTCATAGAGGGTTTACAAACATAAATGACAATTATATTTTAGTTCATTCCAAGTGGTGATAAAAGTAGACTTTTATTATACTGTATAACATTTTAATTGAGAATACTGGAAGAGTTTAGTATAACTTGGTATTTTTAACAAAACCTTTTAAACTAAGAAGGGGGCAATTTGATTTTTAAGGAAATGATACTTTAAACATTGTTTTGGGACTTGTATGAGAAAACAACAAATCACTCAAGTAGCAAATGGTGAAATACTCACCTTGCTATATCACTCTAGTCATCATTGGGAATCCAGATAAAAACCAGAATCATTGCTTCTGGCAGGTATGGTTCATGAGTAATTGTGTAGAATTCTGGGCCAGATATCAGGGAGACACTGGATCATGCAGTTATGGCAACATGAGTCTCACTCAGCCATACAGAGTCATCAAATGCCATCTTTTTTAAATGACATGAGGTAAAGAAATAGGTGGGCATATATTTTATGTGAAGTCAATACAGAAATTACTGTAAGTCTGGTGTTTTATACTAGCAGTATTTTCTGACTGTGTTTTTAAGATAAATGATAGGACGTTGCCTTTTGGCCATGATGGACCAAGGGGTCAAATTTACTTTCCTGATTGAAACAACTAAGAAAACAAAAATCTATGAAATAACAGTGGGCAAAACACTTGATATTAGGCAATTAAGGACAGTGACCATTGAGAGATAGGAAATGAAGGAAATAAACTCTATGATTACCCCAGCTTATCAATTTCAGAGAATTTGCAGCCACATCACAGGAAGGGGTAACTTGTACAGAGCTTGGTGGACTCTGAGTTGAGAAGACAGATCTAAGAGTTCAGGGAGACAAAGGCAGCAAGAGTTTTCAGTAACAGAGAGGAAAGAGTTTCACAGAAAGAGAACTCAGGAGATAGGCAAAGGGTCCGACTCAAGTGTTCAGCTGAGTACTGATAAGGAGGTATATATATGGGAACTACTTGAAGTCAGACAAAGCACTTAACATGATCAGAGTTAACAGTGCCTGATGCTCACACAGGGCCACAAGTGGTGCCTGTTTCCATCAGCCAAACTTGAAAATCTCAAGATTCATGGAGAATTGTATAGAATACACAGAAGGGTCTTGCTTCAATAGTTAGAAATAATTAGCCCTAGATCGAGCTCTGTTCTAGTACTACCTAATAAATATTTAAAAAGCAAGACCTAAAGTGATCAAATTGTTTCCAGATAATTGTGTCCCAAAACAAATTTGAAGAATACAAAAATAACCATTTACCAACTAGGTAAAATTCACAATGTCTGGCATCCAATAAAAAATTACCAGGCATGAAAAGAAGCAGGAAAATATAACTCCTAATGAGGATATAAAATCATCAGTAAATAAAAACTGACAGAATATATGTGTAACTGGAGTCTTTGAAGAAGAAGAGAGAGGGACAGAAAAGGTATTAGGAGAAATGATGGCTCTGAATTTCCCCAATTTGACAAAAACTCTAAGCTTCCAGATCTAAGAGGCTCATAAAAACCCAAGCACAATGAATATGAAGAAAATTACACCAAGGTATAACAGAATCAAATTGTTTGAAAAGAGTGATAAAGAGAAGATCTTAAAAAGAAGCCAGGGGGAAAAGCACATTACATTCAGAGGAACAAAAATAAGGATGACCGTAGATTTATCATCACAAATGATGCAAGCAAGAAGTCAGTGGAGCAGCATCTTTAAAATACTGAAAGAAAAATAAAAACTTTAAACCTAGAATTTTATTCCCAGCAAAAATATCTTTCAACAACATAAGTGAGATAATGTCTCTTTCAGACATTCAAAAGCTGAAGTAGTTTATTGCAAGCAGACCCACACTACTAATTATAGTAAAGTAGGTCCTTCAGGAAGAAGGAAAATGATACCAGATGGAAATGTGGATCTACACAAAATAATAAAGATAGAACACTAGAAATGGTAACACAGAAAGTTTTTTCTCATTATTTAAATCACTTAAAAATCAAATTGGTTATCTTAAACAAAAATAGTAATCATTTACTGTGCAGAAACACTTGTAAAAATAAGATATATGACAACAACTGAACCAAGGTAGAAAGCAGAAAAATGGAAGTATATACTATTGTAAGGTTCTTGCACTATATGTGAAGTGCTCTATCCCGACTTGAAAGTAACTGTGATAAGGATGTATACTACAGACTTTAATACAACCACTAAAATAACAAAGAGTAATATCAAATAAGCCACCAAAGGAAATGAAATGGAATCATAAAAATAATATTCAATTCATACAAAGAAGGCAGAAATGAAAAAAAGGAAAAAAAGAATAATGAGACACACAAAAAACAAATAACAAGATGGTAGACTCAAACCTAATGTTATCAATAATCCAACTAAATGTAAATGGGCCGAGTACTCAATTAACAAGGAGATAGTTTTATAGTCTATAAAAAGCAAGACCAAACTACATGCTGCATCCAAGAAATGAACTTAGAATATAATGACACAAATAACTTGAAAGTAAAAGGATAAAAAAAAGATATATTAGCACTAATCAAAAGAAAGCTGGAGGGGCGCCATGGGTGGCTCTGATGGTTAAGCGTCTGCCTTCGGCTCAGGTCATGATCCCAGGATGCTGGGATCATGCCCCATGTCAGGCTCCTGGCTCAGTGGGGAGCCTGCTTCTCCCTCTCCCTGTCCCTCATGCTCTCTCTCTCTCTCTCTGTATCTCTGTGTCTCAAATGAATAAATAAAATCTTAAAAAAAAAAAAAAAGCTGGAGTGGCTATACTAATATCAGAATAATGAAGGAGTAGTATCAGATAAAAAAGCTCATTTTGTAATAATAAAAGAGTCAATTAATCAAGAAGCTATGAAAAATAAAATAAGATGAAAACAGAGAGGGAGGCAAACCATAAGAGATTCTTAACTATAGGAAACAAACTGAGGGTTGCTGGAGGGGAGGTGGGTGGAGGGATGGGGTAATTGGGTGATGGGCATTAAGGAGGACACTTGATGTAATGAGCACTGGGTGTTATATGCAACTGATGAATCATGAATTCTACCCCTGAAACTAATATTACAGTATGTGTTAACTAAATTGAATTTAAATAAAAGAAAAAAAGCTATGAAAAAACCTATAATGTCAGAGCTTCAAAATACATGAAGTTAGAAATGCAGGGAGAAATAAACATCCACAATTATAGCTGAGGACTTTAATAACCTTCTATTAATAAATGAAAGAACAAATGAATAGCAAATCTGTAAGAATATAAAAGATTTGAACAGCAATATAAATGAATTTAACCTAATTGATATTTAAAAGAACACTCCAAGCAGAATAGCATTCTTTTCAAATACAAACAGGACATTTATCAAAATAGGTGATATTCTGAGCCATAATACAAGCCTTAATAAATTTATTTTAAAAGAATTCCAATCATATAAAATATACGTCATACCACAATAGAATTAAATTGAAAATCACTTAACACAAAGGACTCTGGACAATCATTAAATAGAAAGTAACTACACACTTCTAAATAATCTGTCAGTGAAAGAATTCAAAAGGAAAATCAAAATTGAAAATGAAAACATAACATATAAAAATTTGTGGGATGCTACCAAAAGAGTATTTGGGTTAGCCAAAAGTTTCTTAGATATGACACTAAAACATAATCCATAAGAGGACAATTGATTGGATTTTATCAAATTTACCCTAAACACACACCTCACCAAAAAAGATACACAGATGGCAAATAAGCACGTGAAAAGACATTATATGTTATCAGGAAATTGCAAATTAAAGCAATAATGAAATATCACTACACACCTATTAGAATGGCTAAAATTCTAAACACTGACAACATAAAATGCTGGTGAAGATGTGGAACAACAGGGACTCTGATTCATCGCTGGTGGGAGTCCAAAATAGTACAGGTACTTTGGAAGATGATTTGCTAGTTTCTTAGAAAGCTAAACATAATCTTACACATTTCTCAAAACCTGTAGAATTGTACAGCACATATAGTGAACCATAATGTAGATTATCAACTCTAGTTAATAGTAATGTGTCAATATTGGTTCATCAATTGTAACAAATGTACCACACTAATGCATGATGTTAATAGTAAGAGAAATGGGGGAGGGAAGGGAGATGGAGTATATGAAAACTCTGTATTGTTTGTTCATTTTTTTAAAAGATTTATTTATTTGAGAGAGAGAGAGAGCATGAGCAGAGGCAGGGGGAAAGGCAGAGGGAGAGAGCCCAGAGCCCAACGCAATACTCGATCCCAGGACCCTGAGATTATGACCTGAGCTGAAATCCAGAGTCAGCTGCTTAACGGACTGAGCCACCCAGGCACCCCTGTTTATTTTTTAATAAACTTGAAACTGCTCAAAAAAAGTCTAGTAATTTTTTTAAAAGATACACTATAGACAACAAGAAAATTTTTGTTAATCATATATCTGATAAAAGATTTGTGTCCAGAATATATAAATAACTCTCAGAACTCAATAATAAAACAAAATTTAAAAATACATACGAGCAAGAGATTTGAACACACACTTCACCAAAGAGATATATGGATGGCATAAGTGTACCTTTTGCTCACCATCATTAGTTGTGAGGGAAATGCACATTAAAACCATGATGAAATACTACTTCACACCCTCTAAGATTACTATCATCAGAAAGATGGACAGATGTGTTGGTTAGGATGGGGAACTTCTGGAATTTTTGCATCCACTTTGGAACAGTTCGGCAGTTTCTCGAAAAGTTAAATGTACACCAACCATATATGATCCAGCCAAATCATGGTATATCCATATAATTGAATAGTAAATAACAATAAATAGGATGAACTCTGATACATGCTACAACGTGGATTAATCTCAAAATAATTAGACTGAGTGAGAAAACCAGGCAATAACGAATTCATACTGCGTGATTATATAAAGTTCTGGGAAATGCAAAATAACGTATAGTAATAGGAGGAAGAGATCACAAGGTGTCAAGAGGGCACTTTGGGGGGTATTAGATATGTTCTTCATGGTGGCACTTGGTTTCATGGGTGTTAAACACATGTCAAAACTTATCAAGTCGTTTTCTTTAAATATGTACAGTCTATTGTATGTCATCTCATTAAAGCTGTTAAAAAAGAATAAAAATAGATGTAAAAGATGACACAGGTTGTTAATTTTGCAAATCCTCTTCTGATCATAAAGTTATAATATATAGCATTATTTAAAAAAGAAGAAGAAGAAATATGTTTTAATGAAGAAATAATTCAAGTTAATAAAAGTAAATAAAAGTAATAAAAGTCTCAGAATGAAAATTTAAAGGAACTTTCAATTTTTATAACAATCTGATATATAAAATGTTTTTACTTAAGCATTAGTATCTTAAAATTTGTCTTAAATTAAGATTCATTTGACAAAATGTTTTCATCTAAGAAATTAAGTTTTAAATTTCCATAAAATGCAAATATTGGAAGATTTGAAAAGAAGTTTGTAAGAGTCAACAATGCGTATTTCAACATATTCTTACCAGGCGACAGATTTGACCATTTAGATCCAGGGCAATTCCATGCGCTCCACGAAGCTATAGTCCGTGTCTTATCAGAATGTGGACCTATAACTTAAAATATAAAATACTCTGATTTTATGAGAAAACTAAGGCAAGAAAAGTTAGAATGACTTTATTATACTCTCAAATTAATTTTGAAAGTGAAATCTGTATTTTCATTGCCTGTGAAATTGAAAAGCTGAAATTAATCAGGACCTAAGCATTATTCCTGACTTCGTAGAATGCTATCCTGCTCATCGAGATATGGACAAACTGCTTCTACAGTTAAGCAGGACTCTGGCCTTATCTGGCCTTCTGGTTCTGGGGCTTCTTGCCACAGCTAAGGAGTCCCCAGTGACCCCAGCCCTCCCCTCTGTGCGCATACCTTCATGCTAGCTGCAGGCATATCTTGCCTGACAAAATAGGAACTGTAACCCCGTTGGGTGAAAAATGAACCCCCTGAACTCACCCCACCATCCCACTTTAACTCAAAGTGGAGACTGTGTATGTTAATTAAGTCTTGTGATTAATTATGCCAATCCATGACTAGCACTATGCTAGGCACTGAGGATATGAGAGAATAGAACGGAAAGGGTGTCTGTCCTCATGAAAAATTAAAAGTTAGAGTGGAACAGGCAAAGTGTTCAAGGAGATCGCCAAGTGGTATGAAGAACGTAGACTAAAGAAGGATAAGAAAGGCTTGGATGTAGTGATAACATTAACATTACATAGGGTGGTCAGGGGAGACCCCTCTGAGCAGGTGCAGGGTGAGCTAAGAACTGAATGACAAGAGGAAGCCAGCTTTGTCGACAGCAGGAGGAAGGAGAACGGCTGTTGTCCAGGCTACCTGTGCTCTAAAGTTTATTCCGAGAGAAATATATGTGGAAGCAAAGAGGAATGTGAAAGGCAAATGGCAAATAAGAAATTAAAATGACACGAGGAAGAGTTTTGATGAGATTGATGCTATCCATGCATGATTTTATTTTACCTATGACATCAGGTGAAGAAAATAAAGCTACCCTCCTTGAACTTGGAGCTGTGGAACCCTTAACTAAACTGCTCACCCATGAAAACAAAATTGTAAGGAGAAATGCTACTATGATATTTGGAATCCTGACTTCTAACAGTAAGTGTCAACTTTTTAAAATTATCTAATAATCTCACATAATACATTATCTTTTTAAAATTTAATTTTAAGGGATTTGTTTGAATTTTATTTGAACTCACTTTAATGTTAACAAAAAGTTAAATGTGTATAATACAACAGATGTATGATTTCATATTTTAGGAGTTTTTTTTAAGTTTTATTTATTTATTTTAGAGAGAGAGCGCCAGCTGGTCGGGGGCGGGGAGGGGCAGAGGGAGAAGGAGAAAGAGGCAGAGAGGCAGACTCCCTGCTAAGCACAGAGCCAGATGCAGGGCTCCATCCCAGGATCCTGAGATCATGACCTAAGCCAAAACCAAGAGTCAGAGGCTAACCAGCTGAGCCACCAGGCACCCCAAGAGATATTTTTAAAATATAAAAATATGTGGAAATTTATCCATGCAAAAACTGTCAAAGTTGGTGATGTAGTATGTTCCAGTCTAACAAGTTGAAGGGCAATCATTGTCTCTTAAAATTAAAATAGATATTTTTCTTGAGTTAGCATAATATAATTTGTCTGCTTATATGTAAGCTACACTTCATATGTATGTCACAGTGAAAGTAGCCCAGGGTAAAGAGGTTTGATACATTTATTTTTTTTTTGAAACTGCAAAAAATATATTTTGCCAAAAATAATTTTAGACATGTTTTTATTTCTTAAATCAGACCCATTACTTGCTTGAATATTTTCATATATTTAATATGGCAGAATAATAGCATTAGTTAAAACGTGCTATTATGTCTGTTAGAATATCAGTTTGACCAAAACCATGGCAATAAAGGCAGTCCCTGACTAATGAACAGGATGTGTTTTCCATTTGAAAGTCATTTTCATGTTATAATGGTAGGTTTTTTGAGTTAGCCAACAAAAGCCTTCTGACTTTATAATAAAAAATGACATTCTTGGTAGAGACTGAATTCTAACATGAAACTCAGGCAGCTAGGAATAAACATGTCTCTCTCTCTCTCTCTCATGGCATGGGGCTAAAATTATCATATTTTCCCTCTCACCAGTCTCAGCAAAAACACAAGCAGTTTCCTCCCTCAGCTTCCGGCCCCCCCACTTCACTTTCCTGAATCCTGTGTGAGACAGGGTGGGCCGGGGGCGGGGGGGGGGGGGGTGGCGGCGTACTCCTTATTCCATGGCGACCATCAGGGACTGTGGCATTAGTCAGAGACAGGAAGATGGGAAGAGAAGGGCAAGGAGAGTTTTCTGTGGCATCTGTGCGATTTCAGCCTCAGCTGCAGAGATTGCATGAACAGCACCTGCAGTGTTGGGGGACAGATGGGGCTCCGTCAGGCAGCAACTGCCCCAGCTCGAACGGTGGCTGTTCTGTAAGGCAGGGGCTCGGCGGATGGCCGCAGGATGAAGACGGTTGTGGACAGAGGATGTTCCACCAACCCAGAATATGATACCAGTAGTCAACACTCACACAGCATTTACAATGTGCCAGGCACTGTTCTATATGCTATTTGTATATTGTCATTTAATGAGGTTGGTGCTATTATCGTTCCCTTTACACATCAGGCAACTGAGGTACAGAGCAGTTAAATGAGGTAGTAATCATTTGTCTTGTGGAACCCTCATGAATTTATCTCAGGGGCTGCCTGTATACTAATTCTGCCATATTGAATGAGCCTTATTGAATGTATTTATAACCAAAAAAAGAGAAAATTAAAAATTTTCTTATGTTTTATTCTGTTTATACACCACAGAATTTGAGAACCAGTGGTGCTTTGTAACACGTCTTTTGCAATTCCTGCAATTCCTCATTTTAAAAATAGGAACAAGCTCTGAAGGGATTAGGTTCCTGGCGCAGTCACGCAGGTGGTTGGTGGAAGAGATGAGATCAGAGCTAGAATTAGAACTGTAGCCTGTGGCTCCTGCGTAGGGGGCTTTCTATTCATCAGATCTTCTCCGATCCTTAACATTAGTGCACATACTAAGGTTCTCCTTCTAAGTGATTTTGGGGGAGAATGCAGCTCGTTTGGAAAGGAGAGTTATAATTGCCTGCGTATACTTATATTTTCTAATTTAAGGTCTAGGTTTCTCTGACTTTCTTTCCTGTTTACTTTTGTTCTTAATTTCTGTTACTCATTTTAATTGAGTATTTCCATCTTCCAATATGTGAGGAGTTTATAACCTGTGAAGCCCTCCAAATTGTTTGCAGAATTTTCCTGAGCAGGATTTCTATATTGAATTTCATGAGTTTCTAAAGGAGTCTGTGACCCCAAAATATTGAGAATTACTGTTGTGTTTGAGGCTAAATGCAGTGGCGCTCAGACCTGTCGAGCCACACCTACAGGCTGGCCAGGCTGTGACCAGTGCTAGACGAGAGTGCGGTCTGCAACGACGAACCATAACACTGGAAAGAGTTTTGCTGTCTTGGTGGTTTCCAGTGAGCGTTTGGGTCTTACATGTGATGAATGAACCTCCAAGAGCTTTCTTTTGATTCCATGAATTGGGTGGAAAAAATTAAGCCATTATTGGACTGAACTCCTTGTCTATTTGAACTACCTGATGACATGGATAAACACATGGCATCCCCAACTGCTTGTGGAGTTCCTTTTTTGTTAATACAGCCAATACATTAATAGCTAGTGGTTCACTTTGCATACATGTCCAAGGTGACATGGGATAAAATATGAGCACGTAGTTATTTGCCTAAATCAAAAGGCATGTTTCCGGACGCATATGTAAATAAATGTACCTCTGCTGCTGCATGGTTAAATCATCTTTGGGCTGTTTTTAAATAACTGATTTTTCTTTAGAAATTTGTATCTTTACATGACTTTCATGTATCCAGTGATGTCACTATGTTCATAGAGGATGATCCAACAGAATGTTCCAGTAGAATGCCAGGTGCTAAAAGGATTGCTATGAGAGCAAACAAATCTTACTTTTTCTTCCTTGTCTTTTTTTCTGAAGTTACTGAGTTACATGCCCTTGCCAAGCCTGGGTCCTTCAAGACAGGCACTTAAATTACTTTGTTAAACCTTTTTATCAAAATGGAGCTGCTGTCTCCTTTTACCTGCCAGTTTGTATTTAGTTTGATGAGGCCATATAACAGAGACTCATTTAATGAAGTCAGCTAAAGAGAGCGTTCATCATGATCCTCGAAGCTCAGACTTTACATTACTTATGGCAATCTGAAGAGCTTGCCATCTTAAGAAATGGTTGATGTAAAAGAGTATACCGGGTCAAAAATAAATTAGATGGTCAATACTATGCAACCAAAACCTGTAAATAAGAATGCAATGAAAACAGATCACTTGAAGGTGCCCCAGGAAGTGAAGGTGCCGGCAGTTCTGGAACAATCTAAAATTGTAGGTGTCACACTGTTTAGCGAGAATGGGTTTATGTGGACCAACCACAAGTCAGTTTCTACTCAGCTGCCATATATGGGAGTCTGTTGAGAGAGAAGGGGACAGAGAGCAATATTGTTTTTAAAGTGTTGAAAATAGCTGCTTATCCCTTATTTTTATTATTTTTACTGATTTAACTGTGGGGGGGCAATTTGGTGTCAAAAAGCAGAATAACAAATTGATCAGGTATGCCACCGATTTATAAGAACTGTCAGTGAAGCTGAATCATCCAGTGAGCCAAGAGAAAATGGTTTAGTGGATAGATCTACTAGATGTATCACATTTGGCTAAATTCATATCAAGAAGGGCCTTTCACGGCACAGAAAATCCTCTGATGAGAACTTTGGACTTGTCAGGACAGACCAAGGGGTGATGGCACATACAGATGCAACAAGCTGGCTTCTCCCTGTAGGAGCAGGTCCTTCCTGCAGAGAAGAGGAGCAGAGAGCACATGGAGCATGAATGTTCCCGACATATTATTTTGTATATCGAATGGAGAATGAACTTAGATATCGAAAAGGCCAGAAATATTTTGCGTCAAGCATGTAAAAATAGACTGGTATGGCCTTCTCATTTTGAAAAATAGAGCCTGGACTCCTCACAGTGAGAAGAGAATAGAAACAGCTCTTCCAGAGGGTACCCATTCATATAGTTCGCCAAAACACCTGGAAGGATCTGAGTATTATGCCTTAACTTGGTTAATTCCCTGTCAAGGTGATACTGCTGTTTTTTGAACAAATGTTGACTGAAAACTAATGTCCTCCACTTTGGGACACTATACTTTCCAGAAGCTCTACTATTCTTTTGTACTTCAAGCTTACTCACATACATAGAGCTAGCTGTAAAGTTGCTGGCCCTCTTTAGCCATTTTGAACAGAAACAGAGAGCAGAAGTTTTGGTGGCTTGAAAGTCAAGTATACCCAGTGGTTAATGAGGAAAAATTCATCCAGAGACCATCCGCCTTAGCTGCTGCAGAGCGAAATTTTCCAAAATTCTGGTAATGCTAATTTTGGCTTACAAGTAAAAATAATTGACCAAGAAGAGAAACTACAAAAACTAAATTCATACCTATGCCTTATTTCTCAGAAAACAGGGGTTAAGGACGGCAGGAGAGAAGTAGGGGCAAACCTGCCTGGACTTAGTCTCACATAAATAATATAAAAGTGAACTTTAAAAAAAATCAGTATACTTATCTTTTATCATTTTTGGCATCTCTGATAAGAAAATGGAATGCAAACAAGTTATATTCATCGAAAAGCCTGGGGATAATTCTCATGTGCATTCTGTACAAGTTTTATTAAAATCAAAATTTAAAAATACCCTTCCCAACAAAGCAACACAACAAAGAGTTTCTACTATATAATAAACAAATGTAGGGCACAGTAACTTGAATTTACTGATTATGTTCTAGGCATATTTTGCATTTTTCTGGTGTTTTGGAAGGTAGTATAGCTCAGTGATCAAGGAGCAGAAGCCAGAGTCTGTCTAGGGGCAGATAGACCTGGGCAAGCCACCTGGTCCCACCGTTCACTTGCTGTGTGATTTTGAGCTTCAGTTTCCTTTTTTTAATGTTTTTTTTTTTTTTAGATTTTATTTATGTGAGAGAGAGAGAGAGAGCACAAGAGGGGGGAGGGTCAGAGGGAGAAGCAAACTCCCTGCTGAGCAGGGAGCCCTATGCGGAACTCGATCCCGGGGCTCCGGGATCATGACCTGAGCCGAAGGCAGTCGTTTAACCAACTGAGCCACCCAGGTGCCCCGAGCCTCAATTTCTTTATCTGTAAAATTAGGTAATAATAAAGCCTACCTCATAAGGGACTATTTCAACAACATCACCATTATTATTATTATTAATAAACATTAATATTCTGTGTCTCCTTTTGTAGATGACATAAAAAAATTGTTAAGGGAGTTAGATGTCATGAATTCTGTCATTGCTCAGCTTGCTCCAGAAGGTAACTTTCCATCGTACATCTGTTTCAAAAGCGGGGCTGGTTTATTTTTCACATTGGGTTAAACTACTCATCGAAAATAGTTTATGTAGTATCAGTTGTGAATTGTCATTAAAATCTCTCAAACCAAGATGGGCTCCAACCAAGTAAGATTTGTGAAGCTTTGGTTTTCAAAACATGTTTTAAAGTAATGTTTGAGTAAGCCTTTTGCATACTTGTGTTGTTTATCTCTGATGCGCAGAGGAAGTGGTTATCCATGAGTTTGCCAGTCTTTGCCTGGCAAACATGTCTGCAGAGTATACCGGCAAAGTGCAAATATTTGAGCATGGTGGCTTAGAGCCACTCATCAGACTGCTGGCCAGCCCAGACCCTGACGTGAAGAAGAACTCTACTGAGTGCATTTACAACTTGGTCCAGGTGAGGGTAATTTCTAAAAGTGTATTTTGATCATAGCTATTTATAGAATTTATTTCAGGATTGCTTTGCTATTTAGGGTCTTTTGTGGTTCCATACAAATTTTAGGATTGTTTGTTCTACCTCTGTGAAAAATGCTGTTGGTCTTTTGATAGGGATTGTATTAAATGTGTAGATTGTTTTGGGTAGTATAGACTTTGTTCTTCCAATCCATGAGTATGGGATGTCTTTCCTTTTCTTTATGTCCTCTTCAATTTCTTTCAGTGTTTTATACTTTCCAGAGTACAGGTCTATGAAAGGGCATTTTAGAAGTGTATTTAAATTTTGAAAGAATAGAATGGCTTGCAAATTAAAGCAGGATTATACTAGATGAATGTATTTCTTCTGCAAGAGGATATCTAATATATTGAACCAAGTTTGACTCAGGCAGTTATTTATTGACCTAACCAATGTCCAAATAAGGTCACATTTTGAGGGTTAGGACTTCCAACTTATATTTTGGAAGGGACACAATTCAACCTATAACAAATAGCAACCCACAATTTTTATATCTGTAGGAAGCATTCATTGAAGAATGGATAGAGAAACCTAAGTTGTTAGTAGGGTTTTTCCACCTTTAATACTATTTTATATTTATGATGTTTTGATTTTAAGTGTCATGATTTAGCAGTCAGAGTTCAGGGGCTTTTCATGACTTTTTGCTCTGTTTTGTCCATTGCCGACCCCCAACTAGCCCTCTCCCCACCACTCACACACACAAAATTATAGACACACACTGTGGAGCAACTCATCTAGACTCTAATGACCCCTTGATATTCTAAATGTCTTAAATAAAGGTCATGTGTCTGAACTAAACCTGATAAAAATTTGTGTGCACAGGGTCTGCCAACAGCATTGAGTGCATGTAAGCATTTCATAAACATTCCATTCGAATAAAGATAATAAGGAATTGATGCCATCATTTCATTTTATCAAATACTATTTGAAACAAGGTACAGAGTGTGAAAAGAATTTGATTATGCACAGATTTATTGCAATGCTATTTGTAATAAAAGGAATTTGCCAGATAATAAAGAAACAGTAGAAACTGCAGAAGTCATAGATCACATCTATTTCCTGTTATTGACAATGTCTGCAGAGTTAAAATGAATATTTAGGTGTTGTCAGTTGAAGGTTTGCTTATTTTTTGTGTGAGGTATTTTGGAAGGGAATCTGGAATAAAAGATGGGAAATTTATAACTTATAATGTCCTTTGTTAGAAGATAGAGTTTTCCATTCTTGAGACTAACTGTATTTTGCTTTAAAAGTTACTTATTTGATCATTTGTATTTCATGGCAGGATTTTCAGTGTCGAGCTACAATTCAAGAACTAAATGCAGTCCCCCCTTTATTAGATCTCTTGAAGTCAGAATATCCAATTATTCAGTTGTTGGCTCTCAAAACCTTAGGTGTTATTACAAATGATAAGGAGGCACGGGCAATGCTAAGGGACAACCAAGGAATGGACCACCTTATTAAAATCCTAGAAACTAAGGTATTTATAACTTTCATTCAACTCTCTACAAGGAAATGTATCTCTTCTAAATGTTGTTATAAAATATGAATTAAAGAATATTTTAAAAAATGAAATTTTAATATATTTAGGCATAGTACTAAGTATAATGGACTAATTTGCTTATTGCTACATTGTTTATCAGCATGATTAAATCAGATTAATGATAGAGCCATTATAAAATAATTTTTTTAATCTTCTGGTTTAGAATTTTAAGATTTTTAAATTCTTGTTTAGGATCTTGTTTATGATTTCCCGAAATACCTAGAATTAGTCTTTTAAGCTTTATCGGCCATAGTTTTCTCAAAGGAAAAATAAGAAGAGTGATTTACTCCTCATTGTGGAGAGTAATCTGCTTTACTCAGTCTATTGACTTAAATATTATTTTCATCCAAAGAAATACTTTCACAGAAACATCTAGAATAATGTTTGACCAAATATCTGGATACCATGGCCTAGCCAAGTTAAAACATGAAAATTAATCATCATAAGTCCATCACTTATAAATTTGGCACTCATACACATCTCCTTAAATCATACCCAGTCTCCAAATAAAGGCAGTAGCAAGGTCCTACTTCTGCCTGGAATGATATAACTATCCTGTGTACAACCAAAACATACTAACCCTTTCTCCAGAAAAGGATGTAATGATATTTACTCTTCTCCTTGATATCCTGTAACTTAAATACTATGATATAAAATTAATGCTAATTTTTAAAGTTAGTACATCTTATGTTACCTAAGGGGATAAGAGAGGGGGAAAAAACAACGATATTTCATAATACACACATACACACTTATTTATAACAAAATAAGGAAGAAATACTCATGGCAGTTACAACCCTTTTGTCTATAGGTGGCCACATGGTGGTAGTTGGTATTTATAACTAACTTTCCTCCAATACACATTCCATATTCCCTTTGCCCTCAGCAAGTACTTTAGCTGGATGTGATTCTTTACCTGGTAGGGTGATCCATGTCTTCATTCCTGAGGGTCTGGGCCATTAGTAGTCCTGCCTGGATTCGGTAATTGTAGTTTTCCATTGACCTTAATCACAAGGCGTAGTAATACTAACAGACACCCTAAGGACTTCCTATATTCTAGATATAGTCTTCTTACCTCTACTGTGGAGTAGCAGTCCAATTTCCCATTGGTAACTGGGATCAGTCACCCCAGCAGGACTGTAACTCCCTTCTTTGCCTGCCTTAGAGGCATGGGGAGGCCAAAGTGGCTGGGTGGCAGTTTTAACTTCCAGTACAGTGGAAACATTGTTGTGTCTTTTGGTGGAAGCATTCTCCCCTTTGGAACTAAGACCTCTAGGCCAGCAGAGCATAAGGTCTGGGAGGCAGGAAGCAAAAATGTTGCTAATGGGTCCCTAGGGGTAATCATGAGTGCTGCCACACACATTTCCACCCCTTGATTCCGGGACTCGCCATCACTGGCTATGGGAGAAACGGCACCATATATTGGATGCTGATTCAGAACATAATAACCTCGTGGAGAACCTTGCCCAGGCCCCTGCAAGGTATTGCCACTTTGCTGACACGGTAACTAAGTCTTCAAAAGGCCATTCTGTCAAGCCAGCTGCTTCAGGATGGCGGGCATCATGGTAAGACAGGGAATTCCATGAGCATCCTGCCTGTGTTCCTCTCACTTTAAGGATTCCCACTTTAAATATCTCGCTCTTCGGGTAAGGCTGCAGTTTTCCACAGCGATGGGGATTCGGGAGATTCCTCAGGCAAGAGGGCCACAAACTTATAATACTTCCTCTACCAGTAGGAGATTTTAAGGAATACACTTTCCTTCAGCTTCTGTCTGCTTTTTCAAAGAATATTTTCTTCAGATTTTAAAATTGTTATTGGTAGGAGGTTGTATGAGCAACTTCACTTGGCTACCATTACTGGAAATGTCCAGTAATTATCTTTTATCTGTGGAACATTTTGGAGTAGGCGAAACAAGAAGAGATGGGGCAAATTGTGAGGGAGAGCGATGTTATGATCATAAACAAAACTGTTTCCTTGGACATCTGTCACAACAAAGTTAACAGCAGTACATTCTGACTGACCTTTGTCTTATAGTAAAATTTGGGAAGTATCAATCTCTTTTAGTACAATTTTCTAAAGTTGTGTTTGCTTTTATTATTAGGAATTGAATGACCTTCATATAGAAACACTTTCCGTGATAGCAAATTGCCTTGAAGATATGGATACTTTGGTGCTCTTTCAGCAGACAGGGGGTCTTAAGAAGCTCCTCTCATTTGCAGAAAACTCTGCAATTCCTGATATTCAGAAGAACGCAGCAAAAGCAATAACTAAAGCAGCTTATGATCGTATGTCTCATTTTATATAAACTAAGCACACATACTTCCTCTTTTATTCTTGATTTTGATTAGTACTAACAAGCACTGGAGTATTTGTCTGCTTTTAAATGGTCATCTGAGAATAGTGCCATATTTGCTATTTGGGGCCAACATTCATCCTAATGCCAATGAGTAAAAGTAGAGATTGCTTTGTCAGGGATATAATAAACTCTATGATTTAATTGTGTTTTTTTAAGCAATTCATTCATAAATTAAGTTTTTAAGCCTTTATTTCTCTTGATTTTGAAATTTTACAGAATCCATACATTGTTTGTGATCCTGAAAATGTTGTTTCAATATGGAATGATATCTATACAGTAATTTCAACTTCAGCCGGAGACTAGCAGTGCCATGTGATATAGCTGTGAAAAATAATATGCTCATACTATATACATAATACAATTTTCATTTCAGTGGCAAGCTATGTTGACATAAATCTGTAAAATATGAGAGATTAATTATATCACAAGCACTGAAGATGAAATTATAGTTCTAATTTATGTATATTTGGAGTATTTTATTTAATAAAAGAAGTGATTTTATTTTCCCCCTTCCACATCACTCCTCTTATAAATGATGACAGTTTTGACTAGTTTAAGTGATTTATATTCTAAACATATATACTCACATCTGTATATATGTCTGTGTATATATTATGGGAAACATTTCCTTCTCAATCCATACTGATTTCTTCAAGGCAGAGTTTTATTGCAGTAAGTCGAGTTTCACCATCCAGCACATAGTTAACATAGAGGGAACTTGCCAAATCTAGACAGGCTATAAAATTTAAGTTTTTAATACTGGAAAAAGTTGCTTGATTCAGTATTCTGTCATATGGAATTTAGACCTTATCAAACCTGATCAGTTCTGTTTTCCAACTTTCTCAGGACTTCTTAGCTATTTGAGACCAAAAGAAAGGGCAATGGCAAGACACGGACAATATCAGACCTAAAATTTTTGCAATTTCTCTTTTGTCTAGTGTGGCTGGACCATTTCAAGATGGTCGCAGCCCCTCTTGGGATAGTGAGTTTCATTACTCATCATGTGACGTAGCAGTGGGAAGAGCACTGGGTGGAGAGTCCCTGGTGGTCCAGTTCTACTGCTAGTCCCACTACTGGCACTGAGATGACCTAGGTTGTGACTATGAGTGAACCACAGCCTCTCTGGACCTATTTATTAATGATTTATTGAGCCCCCACTCTGTGTCAATAAACCCAGAACAGGCAAGGAAACAGGTGATCACACTGTAATGTTAAATGAGCTTGATGATAGAAGAACAGGATCACTTGGGGGGGCCACCTAATGTCAACTTGGATCAGATAGATCTTCCTGACATAGGTGATTTACAAGCTAGGACCTGAAGTAAATAATAGAAATTGGCTGGGCAAAGAAGGTCGTGGTGGGATGGGGAAGGATCACCAGAGCTCAAAGGAGAAGGAACGGTGTATAAAGGCCAGAGGAGAGACAGAGCATGGTAAATTCCAGAACTGAAAATTTTCAGAATGGCTCATGAATATAATGCAGCAGAAAACTGAAAATGAAGGCTATAGAAGTAATGAGGAGCCAGATGCTAATGGGTGATAGAGGCCAAGTTAAGGACTTTGGACCTTATTTTGATGGCAACAAAGAGCCACTGAAGTGGCTTAGAAAGATGAGGGACTATTACAGATATTTTTTAAAGAAAGAAGCCTCTTGCTGCAAAGTGGAGGAGAGATTAGAAGTGTGCAGGACCAGACCCAGAAAAGACCAGGAAGGGGATTGCTGTGGTAATCTAGGTGGAAGGTGGAAGTATCCAGAAACAGACATTTGCAAGGAGGACCACCAGCACAGTGCTTGGCACATTGGGAGGGCCCATAAGTGTTTGTTGACTGACTACATGGGTTGGAGGAGGAAGAAGGCGATGTCAAGGATAAGGCCAGGTTTCTGGCTGGGACGGCTGGAGGTAGAATGGTGCCATTCACTGAAATGGGGAACTCAAGAAGAGGAGCTGGTTTTGATGAAAGGAAAGGAAATGAGTTCTATTCTTTCAAAAATGGTGGTAAAAGGGGTGCCTGGCTGGCTCAGTTGGTGGAGCATTGCAACTCTTGATCCTCAGGGTCATGAGTTTGAGCCCCATGTTGGGTGTAGAGATTATAAATAAACTTTAAAATAAATAAATACATTAATTAATTAATTAATAGAAATTATGGTAAAACACACATAGTATTAAGTTTACCGTCTTAACCAATTTTAAGCTCAGTGGCATTGAAGTACATTCACGTTTTTGTGCTACCATCGCCAACATCCGTCTCCAGAACTCTTTTCATCTTGCCAAAGAGACACCCTGTACCTGTGGAACAACGAACTCCCCATTTCTCCCTCCTTGCAGTCCCTGACAGCCACCATCCTCTCTGTCTCTATGATTTTGACTATTTTAAGTCCTTATATAGGTGGAACCATACAATATTTGTCCTTTTGTGACTAGCTTGTTTCACTTTGCGTGACTTATTCTCAGGTCCATCCATGTTCTAGCGTACCTCAGAATTTCCTTCCTTTTTAAGGCTGACTAGTGTTCCATAGTATCGTATATATCACATTTTGTTGATCTATTTGTCTATTAATGGACACTTGGGTTGCTTCCACTTTTTGGCTACTGTGAATAATGCTGCTATGAACATGCATATACAAATAGCTTTTCAAGACCCTGCATTCAGTTCTTTGGTTATACTGACTGGACTTGTTGGATCATATGGTAATTCTGTGTTAAATATGTTGAGGAGCTGACATAACGTTTTCCTAGCAGCTGCACCATTTTACATTCCCATCAACAGGACACAAGGGTTCCAATTTCTCTACATTCTCACCAATACTTGCTATTTGTTTATTTAGTTAGTTAGTCAATAGCCATGCTAATGAGTATGAGGTGGTATTTCATTGTGTTTTGGTTTGTACTTCTCTAATGATTAGTGATGTTGAGCATTTTTTCCATGATCTATTGTCCATTTGTTTCTCTTCTTTGGAAAAAATATCTACTTAAATCCTTTGCCCATTTTTTAACCAGGTTGGTTTTTTTTGTTTGTTTGTTGTTGTTGTTGTTGTTGTTGTTATTGAGTTGTAGGAGTTCTTTATACTGTGGGTAGTAACTCCTTATCAGATGTATGATTTGCAAATATTTTCCCCCATTCCATGGGTTGCCTTTTCACTCTATTGATTGTGTCCTTTGATGCAGTTTTTAATTCTGATGTAATCCAATTTATTTTTTCTTTTGTTTCCTGTACTTTTGGTGTTATATCCAAAAAATCATTAACAAATCTGACATCAGGAAAATTTTCCCGTTTTTGTCTAAGCATTTTATAGTTTTATCTCTAATGTTTAGGTCTTTGATCCATTTTGAGTTGTTTTTGTATATGGTGTAAGTTAAGGATCCAACTTCCTTCTTTTGCAAGTGGAAATCCAGTTTCCTAGCACCATTTGTTGAAATCCATTCTTTATTTGTAATACAAAGAAACTCAACCAGATAGTCTTTAAATTCCATCTGGCACTTTATGTTTTATGAATCTACTTCCTTATGTTAGTTCTAAAATGACTATATTCCAGTTCCAAATTGTGTCTCCTCACTATTTTAGAATCAAATGACTAAATCTGTATTTATTACATCTATGTCATTTGTGATTTTTTTTCATGTTCCCTTTAACCACCGTTTCTCCAGACTGAAGAATCTATATTTTACTTAGTCTTTCCCCATATGTCACGTCTGTAGGCTATCCTATAATCATCCTCTTACTTTTTCTGGACTTTCTCTTGTTCACAATACCCTCTTTGAAGTAGGGTGATATGTATTATGAACAGCATTTTAAAAACATGCACCGTCATTTTATGTAATATAAAGATTTGGTTATCTTATGATTATTTTCAATTTCAGTTTTATGAAGCAAGTATCTTAATCAGCCTTTTGACCATGTCAGCAAACTGAGCCAACACTTCGAGGGAAAGACCTACAGTGAACCCCAGATCCCATTTCTCCATCAGGACCCAGAGTTCAAAGTCTTCCATTTTAAATTCTAACATTTTTTGATTTGTAGTTAAAAAAATGCAAATTTTGCTTTGGAAATAATATTGCATTTTCACTGAGGTCTAAGAAATAATCAGTGTATACTAGTCTTCTATGAAATCTTGAAAAGGTATGTTCTTTGCTTACTACTTAACAAATATTTATTCTATGCATGCTATATGCAAGGCACTATTCTAGAAGATAAAGGTAAGCAATGAATAAAATAAGTGGATAAATATTTGTTGAATAGAAAAAAGATGTATTTCCAGTGGAATGTAGAGTTTGATATTTGCCTTTTAGCTCAGCTTTCTAAATTACATTGTACAGTTTTTGTCATCCTTATTTTTTATCTATTCTTTGATCTATCACAGAAGAAGAGTGGTATGTTAGAAGTTTCTCACTATGTTATTTCTGTTGATTTTTTCTTGTAATTTTATTTTAACTAACTGCTTTATTTAATGTTATTTTATATCCATTATTGATTTTTTTAAAAAAACTCATTTAATTGATTTTTAGCTTTAAATTCTAATTTGATATTAAGATTGCCATTTATCATCAGATATGGTCTTGGCAAAAACCAGCTCTGTAATCTCCAGATAGTTTAAATAAAGAGACAAATGAAGGGACTACTTTCCAAAGTACAGTTACGGTTAAGGGAACAAACAATGGATGGTGAGATCCCCACAGATTAGCAATATCTTATCTCCATCCCTTAACCTTAAGCATGTGACTTCTGCTTCTACCATTCTGCCAAAATAGTCCTTGTAGAATTTGGCATTAACTTCCCAGCTCCTAAATCTTACAGACATGTCATTTAGCTGATTATTCTCTTCTATTTATTTATTTACCTCCTTATGCTGTTTACATAGCCAGATCAACAATAACCACCTCCTCTTCCCTGCCTCCATTCTATACTGTGCTTTATTTTCAACCCCTAAATATTTCTTGTCTACCCCTTCTTATATCAACTCTTGCCTGCCTTGACTTCTCTCTGCCAGACCTAGCCAGATCTATCATGCTTTATTTTATATTAATTAGTAACAATGGTAAACTCTAAAAACTTAACAAGGATTCACAAAGTTATCTCCTAATATTTCTGTATTGAAAATACATAGTTGTGAATTTTCAAAATAATTTTCCACAGTTAGAAAATCCTAGCAGAGAGCACAGGCAGTAATTTCTCTGACATAGGCCGTAGCAACATTTTTCTGGATATGTCTCCTGAGGCAAGGAAAACAAAAGCAAAAATAAACTATTGGGACTACCTCAAAATAGAAAGCTTCTGCACAGGGAAGGAAGCAATCAGCAAGACTAAGAGACAACCTACCAAATGAGAGAAGCTATTTGCCCTGTTAGAAAACTCCATTCATAAGCAGATTTTAACAAATACTGCTCTTTATCCTGTTATTAAGAATAATGTAACCATCAGTATTCATTTATAACATTTTTTTTTTACTTTCCATCATCATCAAACATTTTTTGTAGATTAGGTAATGCATTGTCATTGCATGTCAAAAACACAGTTGAAACACACAAACACATAACACACAACCTTGAAGTTTTGTTTGTTGAGTACTTTTTAACCTGCGTCCCCACCCCACCATAGAAAGCCCAGACCAGTATGCCTTTGACCTGGCACCAGGAGGAGGAAGGTGTTAATTACCACGTTGCCATGAGGTTTATGAACTGGCATTAACATCTCAGCAGGAGCAAAGGTGGTACAATAGCAACTTCTGAGAGTGGGTGAAGAAAGCATCATTACAAGCAGATTTATTTCCAGTTACAAAACCTCATGCTTTTTATTTTAGTGATACTGCACAAATGTTATTTTTAAAGGACATTACTCTATTAGTTGCATAATTACCTTGCCATCTTTATTATCTGTGTAATTAAAACATAAATACTTCTTGGTATAGCAATTCAATGAAGGTACTTGGTTAATATGTTAATTCATCTTTTAAATCCATTATAGCCACACTGCAGTCAGCACTTTTGAGGTTTGGTGAACACAGCTGGATTTTGAGAACACTCCCAGCAGGGTTGAGAAACTAATTGCCCACAGTATTTAGATTATTTTGAAAAATCTTTCCAATAATGGCATATATACTGTTTTTTGAATGCAAAAACTGCATTACAACTGCATACTCCAAAGTTAGTCTTTACAAATTAATTCTTTTGGCCGATTTCCCTGGTAGAACTTACTCTCAGACTGTTCTGTTTAGTGAAGTTAATTTAGAGCTTGAGATTCAGGGAAGTCTTAATTATAAATCTAAGCAATTTAGGTCAGAGACTCTAGAAAACTTTCAGATCTTGTTTATTCAGGGATTACTAATCAGGACTACATATATTTTAAAACATTTCAGAAGCCACATAGTTGAGATTTAACTATTAATCGCAACATTTTTATAGAACAGTTCTGACCTGACTGAATCCTAATTTTAAATGAAAGGAGCAAGGGATTAAAATGATAGGATTACAGGACATGGTTCATAATTGGTTTAAGACAAATGAACAGAAGTGGTAGTAATTTAGCTGGTGCCAGTTATGATCAGATTGCAGTGTATCCGATGAACAAAGGCCAAAAATGTTTGCAAAGGTGGTGGCATCTCAATGTGATTCTGCTTCTGTGAGTGGGGCAATTTAAGAAACTCATTGTTGGAAGAAGATAGAAATCGTGTATTAACTTTAAAGTGGAAAACCAGTTTCGATAACTTCTCAGAATATTCCTGGAAAAACAAGTTAATTACAGTATATGTAAGTAATGAATTACTTCCACATGCGGATGTTATGTATGACCTAAATTAGTATCAGCAGTTTTTGCAGAGATTTTTATTCTAACAGAATAGTCTCTTATGTATATCAACATCCTAAGAGCCTGTATCATACATTCTTCTGTTTTAATCAAGTAAATTGAGTTTATGAAGGTCAATTCATGGAGAATCAACCCTAAGACAAAGTTTTTTGAAGGAACTGTAAATAAATTAGCAAAGAATTATTTGTAAGCTGTTGCTTTTCAAACTAGTCTCTGGTACCTCTTATGGCATTAAAATTGAGTTTGGTTAATGTACCTTTTTTCGAGACCATGTCTTTAATAAATAGTAACTTATTTAGAATTAACTATAGAACACAGAACAAAAATTAGGTTTTAATGTTCTAATTTAGTTTAATGTAGTGTTTGCTTAGTATAGTAATGAGGTTGTCATTTATTTAAAAAATGAAACAAAATCAAGAGAAAAACATTAGGGAACAAAGAGAACATTAAAAATACTTGGGTTTTTCATTTAGTGTTCTATGATGGAGTGAATATGGTACGTACTTAGAGTCATAATTTTATTTGTTTTCAAATAAAGAAAATCATGCTAATGTATGTTTAGATTATATTGATGGTAATTTAGCAATTAAATATTTAATTTTTGCTACAACAGCATGTATTATAACGAGGTAAAAAATGAATATGATTTTTTGATATAAGATTATAAATACTTAAGACTTGGGATCATACTCTATTACTCCTTTTTCACTTTCTCCTCTCCTCTCTTTTTCTCTCAAGCATCCAGCATGCCAGTTTGTACACCTTAGGCATTCTTCAAATATTGAGTTTTGTATTTAAAGTGAACATCAAATCAACAGGGTTTTGTCCTTAGTGCGAAGAAAGCATTGTGAACACGGCACCATGCCAGGCCCCATGATTGGCGTTAAATAAGTTCTCTCTAAATCTGAAACTTGCCTTTTTCTTATTATAGAATTGTCATTTTTTTAAAGATTTATTTATTTATTTTAGAGAGACAGAGAGCATGAGCAGGAGGAACAGAGGGAGAGGGAGAGAGAATCTCAAGCAAATTCCGCGCTGAGCGCAGAGCCTGATGCGGGGCTCAATCTCACAACCCTGAGATCATGACCTGAGCTGAAACCAAGAGTCAGAGGCTTAACTGACGAGGCTTAACACCCAGGCACCCCTAGAATTTTCTTTGCTGCGTTATTCATATCGTATTAGGGAAAAAATTCCAATATCCATAAGTCATTTTGCATAATCACTGTGTTCTAAAGGTTAAACAGGTATATATTTTGTTTAGTTTTAAAGCTAAGAAATAGTTTGAATTCCTGTTATATTTTAGATGAGGAAGTAGTTACCCTTGCACAGTTTTTGCCGCAACATTCTGATTTTTTTTCCTTTTGGTTTATGCAAGCTGAAAATAGAAAACTCTTTCACGAACAAGAGGTCGAAAAATGCCTTGTGGCCCTTTTGGGTTCTGAAAATGACGGAACGAAAATTGCTGCCTCCCAAGCTATTTCAGTGATGTGTGAGAATTCAGGCAGCAAAGAATTTTTCAATAATCAGGGTAAGCAGACCAGACAGACCCATTTTTAGGCCACCAAACTGTCGTTTACCTGGATGTTTATAGACCCACATCTTCCCTTTCGGTTTCTGCAGGGATTCCACAGTTAATTCAGTTGCTCAGGAGTGACAGTGAAGAAGTAAGGGAAGCCGCGGCCCTCGCCCTAGCTAATCTGACCACATGCAACACGGCGAATGCAAAGTGAGTACCAGACAACGCAACACTGCCTCGTTTGGGGCCACCCAACAGTCCAACATGTTCTGACTGTAATATTTTGGCTTTCAAGGCAGTGTACATATTCTGTCAGCTGTTCTATCTTGGATTATTCCTCAGAAACCCTCTCGTGTGGAAGATTCCAGAACAAACAGAACTGGAGAGTGCTGGAAATATTAAAGACAACTTTATATAAACCTTTGATACATCTAGAAAAAATTTAAAAGATCCATTTTAAAACATGAACATTAGGCAAATCTAGAAACATTTTAAAAAGTCAATCTGAAACAACATATTATGGGTAAATACTATGAGGAAAGATTGGAAAGGAATGCCCTCTGCATTCCAAACACTGTGGTACATGATCTGTATTCGTTATAAATTTTAATTATCTAGATAATCTGTCAACAAATGAGAAAACCGAGGCTCTGCAATTTACCTAATTTTCCTGGGTATACAAATTTATTAAAATATCTGAGCTGGAAATTAAACCCAGGTCTGCTGGCCTCCAGAATCTATGTTCTTTTCTCTACAGAAGACCACCTTATAAAAGAGTGAGAATTTCTTGAAGGCAACTTTCGTAAATAAAATAATTATTTCCCCTCCCTATATCTCATTTGGTATGCTTATTAGTCAGGATTCTCTAGAGAAACAGAACCGATAGGACATAATATACATAGACATGGAGGTTTATTATAGGAATTGGCTTATGTGATTATGAAGGCCAAGAAGTTTCATGATCTGCCATCTGCAAACTGGGGAACCAGGAAAGATGGTGGTATAATTTAGTCCGAGTTTGACGGCCTGAGAGCCAGGGGAGCCAGTGTCCCAGGGCAGGAAAAGATGAATGTCTCAGCTTAGGCAGAGAGCAAGTTTACCTTTCCACTTTCTTTGTTCTATTTGGACCCTCAATGGATTAGGTGATGCCCACCCACTTTGGTGAGAGCAACCTTTACTCAGTCTACTGATTCAAATGCTAACCTCTTCCAGAAACACCTTCACAGACACACTCAAAAATAATGTTTTACCAGCTACCTGGATATTGTTTTGCCCAGTCAAGTTGACACATAAAGTCCACCATCACAATATGTAAGTTATTAACTTTCATGTATTATTCCTTTGTGGCATTGTGGCTAAAATTACTCTTTTTTAACTTGAAATAAATCTTCCTCCACCTCCCTCATATACTTAATCTATTTCTTACCCTTTCCTTCCCTTTCACTCCTCCCACACAAATATTTTACAAGTCCTTAATGCAATGACTAAAAATCTAACAATGCCTGATTCAAATTCAGCCAAAATGTATAAGCATCAGAACAAAATTGTGTTCCTTTAAAAGCTACAATCTTTGACACGGTAATTTCCAAAATTCAGGGTCATCATCATCTATATGAAAGCACACAAATTTCTAGAATATTGAGTCATAGTAAGTAGCAATTTGAAAATAGCTTATTTAGTGATTGTTCCAGTATCGTCGGGCCGGTGCTAAAGTCTTATCAGTGACACTAAAACTCTTCTATCTCAGGTGCATTTAGATTTATATATTACCTAAAACACTTTAACAGGCCTCCAGAGTGTATAGACATCGTAATTTGATGTGAGTTTGCCTGGCTTATATCATCTCACAGTTTTATATAAAATCATAGAAAATTAGGATGTTAAGTAGCTTCTAAAAGAGGCTGCCTCCAGATTTTCTCTTGCAATTTAATCATCTATTTCACAGAATTTTGTCATCTGACTCTAGGTTCCATTTTGTGAACATAGAAAGGTCAATTAACACTAAATGATGCCACACATCTCTATTTTTGTAATTTATTTTTTTATAAATTTTCAATTGCAGTTATTTAATCTATTATATATTGTCCTTTCTGATTTTTTTGTTTTTCAATTTGTGTTTGGTATGGAAAATGGGACATGAATAAAAGCGGTTTTATGGATGTCTTTTGAGGCCTGTATAGTTTTTACTTTGGACTTTTGAGCTAAAAGATATTGAAAATAAATATTTCTGAGGAGGAGATGGAGTCAGATTTGACATGTTTGCACCAAATGCTGAAGACTGGAGTTGACAAAGATTCTATAGTCAATCAAAAGGAATGAAAACAAGTAAGCCACATTGTCTATCCTTCTAGCAAGCCTCTTAGAGTATTAATTAGAACCACAACAGAAGAGACAGCAACCATGACTGATTATTTTTAATAAGAAGTGTTTTCTACTCAGATCATCTTTAAAAACATATTAGCTTAAACTCAGCATTGGTGAGTATTTCTAGCATTACATTTTAGAAGTGTGACCTTAGATCACCTTTCCTAGCTGTGGGATAGGGGTTGGGGGGCTGAGTCACGGCTCTGCTGCTGGGGTGGTGGGACTAGGGGATAGAAAGAATGTTGCTTTTCTGCCACACCTAAGTGGTAAAAGAAGGCAAAAAACCAGAGTTAATGTCTTCCAGGTGCACTGGGTAGCTGTTGAGGTACCTGATAATTGCTAGCCTAATTTAAAAAAAAAAATTGCAGCTAAGCACTGTGAATACTAATTTTGTTTGTTAGAAGACAACCCTCCGACATTCATATCCCTATATGCCTAAAATGGATTTCTAATTCTTTTTTTTTTTAAGATTTTATTTATTTATTTGACAGAGATAGAGTGAGAGAGAGGGAACGCAAGCAGGGGGAGTGGGAGAGGGAGAAGCAGTCTTCCCGCGGAGCAGGGAGCCTGATGTGAGGCTCGATCCCAGGACCCTGGGATCATGGCCCCAGCCGAAGGCAGATGCTTAACCGACTGAGTCACCAAGGCGCCCTGGATTTTTAATTCTTAAAGCCAGGGCACCTTCTGGAGTTGGAGGCCCATTTCATGAAATGAATGTTCTCTGGTGTGTTATGATTACATTTAATGCTGATATAATTTCCTTTATGTAACAACAGATTTTTGCCTGGCAAGTTGTGGGTAAATTAAAATTTTCTAAGTTGAAAAAAAGAACAAAAACGGGGCACCTGGGTGGCTCAGTCGTTAAACGTCTGCCTTCGGCTCAGGTCATAGTCCCAGGGTCCTGCGATCAAGGCCCGCATCAGGCTCCCTGCTCAGCGGGAAGCCTGCTTCTCCCTCTCCCACTCCCCCTGCTTGTGTTCCCTCTCTCGCTGTGTCTCTCTCTGTCAAATAAGGAAATAAAATCTTAAAAAAAAAATAAGTTGAAGGAAAAAAAATCAACCAAAGGAAGGAAAAATATACTTTGTGGTGACTCTTTTTGTGAAATTGATAAATGGTTTTAAAAAACAAAATATTTTTACAGTCTAAAAATAGAATTTTATACAAATTTGTAATCTAAAATACCTATATTCAGATGTTCACACATCTTGCTTTCTTAAGAGAGAAAACACACTCATATGCAATAGAATGGTAAGATGATGAGCAATTTTGGTAGCAGTGATAAATAAATAGCCAGACCACCCATACCCGTTTCAACTTTAATTATAAATATCACCTTAATTGGTGCCAAAAGATTTTGCCTCACTGGTATTCTCTGGGAATGAGGCTTCCTGGATGCTCAAGTTTTCCGTATATTTGAAAATTCTTTATAATCAACAAAGCTTTTTAAAGTTTGTAATGCATGTGAATTAAAATACTCTAAAATCCTTCCCTCCAACTTTTGAAGCTGATCATACTGTTATTAGACTTTTGGGGGAGGGTTATGGTCACCATTTTGAGTTGATGGCCACCGTGTGCTCCGTGGTGGTATCAGCGCCCTGCAGGGAGGGTGGACGGCTGCTGCACCATGAGGGTGACCTCCCGGCTTCAGTGCCTCTTGGATGTTGATGCATCTTGTCGACTCCTCATTGGCAAGCTGTCAGTATCAATTTTCACTGCTGTCTGTAGATCTGATTGGCAGGACTGATCCTGCCAAAATTCTCTTCAAATGCCTTCCTTTCGGTCAGTTAAAAGCTTGGATATCAGGTAACCAAGCTTTATCAAATTTTATATAAAGCCATAAGTGAAGGCCTGAGACCTCTTCTCTAAGTGGTTTGGGTCCTCAGAGACCATTTCTTCCTTCCTTCCTTTCTCTCTTCCTTCCTTTCTCTCTTCCTCCCTCCCTCCCTCCCTTTTTTCCTTCCTTCTTTCCTTCCTTTCCTCCCTTCCTTCCTTCCTTCTTTTTTCTTTCTTTCTTTCTGATAGTGCTCATGTATATTATGGATATATGAAGTTTCCAGGTATTTGAGTTATAGACAATTGAGACTGTACTTAAAAAACAATAAATCTGACAGACACACATTCCTTTGCTCACAAATAAGCAGGTGTTGGGGAGTAAAATGATGAAAAGTAAAGTAGATCACAAAATCTGTTCTGGAAATACGTACAACTTCCAGTAGTATTTTGCCTCAGGCCTTATGGATGGACCAGTCTCTGCATGGAATGTTCTTCTAACCCCAGAATGCCCATGGCTCACTCGTCCTTCAAGTCTGTTCAAATGTCACCTTTTTTTTTTTTTTTTTAAGATTTTATTTATTTATTTGACACAGAGAGAGAGACAGCGAGAGAGGGAACACAAGCAGGGGTAGTGGGAGAGGGAGGAGCAGGCTTCCCGCCGAGCAGGGAGCCCGATGTGGGGCTCGATCCCAGGACCCTGGGATCATGACCTGAGCCGAAGGCAGACGCTTAACGACTGAGCCACCCAGGTGCCCCCAAATGTCACCTTCTTAAAGAGACCCACCATGACCACATTGTTTACTGTTGCACCCACACACACTTTTTCTCAAACCTCTTTCCCTGCTGCCCCTTTTCCATCGCACTTATGATTTTCTAACATACTGTGTAACTCACTCATTATGTTTGTTATTTATTTTCTGTCCCCAACCCTCCTCTGACCAGCACCCATGAAGGAAGTGCCTTTGTCTGTTTAATTCGCTGATGCCTACCAAGCATCTAGAATAGTGCCCACTGCAGAGTAGGCATTTGGGGGAAGTGGACTTACCCAAAATACAATGGAAAGCAACAGGACAGTGAAAAAACAGGTCTGTCTGACATCAACCAATGCCCGTAACTTCAAACAGAAAGCGATCATCTCTATTGTTTTGTGTGTTCACTTTTACATAATTGGAATCACAGAAGCAGCCGTGGAAACACACCTCTAAGAGTTTTCTAGTCATACTTCTCATTCTTTATTATCTTCAGGGTAAAAATCACTTAAAGTGGATAAAAACATGGTAAGGCCACAAACACAAATAAAAATAACAGTTTGGAGGTGTAGGAAAAAAGGACAAGAACAGCCAGATTGATTCATTCATTCATTCATTTATTTTAAGATTTTATTTATTTATTTGTCAGAGAGAGAGAACAAGCATAAGCAGGGGAAGCAGTGGGCAGAGGGAGAAGCAGGCTCCCCGCTGAGCAAGGAGCCAGAAGTGGGACTCAATCCCAGGACCCTGGGATCATGACCTGAGCCGAAGGCAGACGCTTAACCAACTGAGCCACGCAGGTGTCCCAACCAGATTCACTTATTTAAAGTGATAGAGGAGAAAGAAAAGTAAAATTATTTTTTAAGTGAATAAATAAAAAGTGAGAAGGCTAAGACAACCCCATAGGAAAAAATAAGTGAAAATAGAAACCAAAGAGCAATAATGAATTTTTATATAAAAATGTAACCCATTGGGGTGGCTGGGTGACTCTGTCAGTTAAGCGTCCAAATCTTGGTTTTGGCTCGGGTCATGATCTCAGGGTGGTGGGATCGAGCCCTGCGTCAGGCTCTGCTCTCAGCAAGGAGCCTGCTTAAAGAGTCTCTCCCTCTCTCTCTGCTCCTACCCGCCCCCCACCCCCCACCCCACCCCCCGCCGGGGCTCACATGCATGTGCCCTCTTTCTCCCTAAAAATAAATAATCTTAAAAAAAATGTAACCCCCTTAGTTACTCTGGACACTGTTACCCTTTCTTGGTTCACTGCTAATCTTTCTGACAATTCTCAATTTATAATACTTTTTAGAAAGGAGAAAGTTGTTGATTTTTGATACAGGAAATACCATTTCAGCGAAATTTCATGTGATATTTACCTTGTACTCTTCTATCCAATTATTCATATCAAAGCTGTACATTATTTATGCAAATACCGAGAGAAATATTCTTGGTTGACATTCTTCTGAGGGGCAGATTCTACATATTATAGGAGTATTTTAAACTGTTAATTTATAACATCACTGCCATCTGTTGGATCTGATCAGAATTAGAGTTTCTGAGTTGTCCTAAGAATAAAAAGAGTTCTGTGGTTTTCATTTTCCTTGCCAACACTAAGTAAATTTTGGCTATTAGTAAACTATGAAAAGATTAGAAAATAGTATGGTTGGTGACTACATAGTTCTCAAAAGATAGTTATTTTAGGAAATAAGACAATGAATAAAATAAAAACATAAAAAGTAATAATACAATTAATACCCATAGATAAGTAAATACAAACTGTGGTTTTGCTGTAGAAAATACATAATCAAGTCTCTATTGTTTATTCATAGATCATACTAACTCCTGATTCTTCATACTTATTCCATGTTCTCTCCATGAACAACTGGGTGATTTTGCCCAAGCTTAGAGACCTTCTAATCTCCATTTCTTTGTTTTTTATTTTTTATTTCTTATACCCCTTCTTCGCTTTCCGCAACAGCAGTGAGTTAAGTAAGTTCTAAATGACAGCACATATAGTGGTTACTTAAACAAACAAAAAGTTGATTGCTGGGCCACTGCAGGCCTTCATAATACCAGAGACAAAGCTGCTCTTCTTCTTTCTTCTTTCTTCTTTCTTCTTCTTCTTCTTCTTCAAGATTTTATTCATTTACTTAGAGAGAGAGAGAACACAAGTGGGGAGGAGAGGGGGAAGCAGGTTCCCCGCTGAGCAGTGAGCCCAACATGGGGCTCGATCCCAGGACCCCGGGACCATGACCTGAGCCGAGGGCAGACACTTAACTGACTGAGCCACCTAGGGGCCCCTAGAGACAAAGCTCTTTTGTAGGGACCCATCTGCTATTGTGTGACCTATGGTCAGGACCACAAAAAAGGAAATGAGGAGATGAGTAAGGAGTATACCTCAAAGGGATTCCAGAAAGAGACACAATGCCCCCAAATTATATGGATGTGTGTTTGAGTACTTTGGAAACTTTTGAATGTTCTTTATTATTTGTGGATAACCTGTCATTTTGTATTATCAGTATTAATATTTCTCTTCACTAACGTAGAAATAAAGCATTGACTGAATAGTAGAATTATTCATGGCGTACCATGCCTAAGAAAGCCACGTAAGGCGTAGAGAAACCATTTGAAAGGTGTGCCATGTACAGAACTTTATACAGCACTTCAAGAAAAGGCAGGACTTCATCTGTTCACCATGACCCAACTCCCTATCGGTCACTGGGCATTGTCCGGGGAGAGCCTGACCATAAGTCATTTCTTGGAATGTTAAGTCTCTCTAGTATTGTATAGAAAGCACTTCTCAAAGCTTTTTTTTTTTTTTTCCATTCTCACCCCATTAAATAGAGTTGGGGGAAGGTAATATATTTGTATATTTATTTCTACAAGTATTTCTTTTAATTTGTAGACTTAAATATATAGACTAATGCAATGTCTTAGAATTGGCTATATTATGCACTCGAAGCTATTGTGCACCCAACGAGGACAGTCACTTTGAAGGAGAAAAAAAACAGTCTCCCCTAAAGTTGGCAAAACACCACAAGCTTCACTTCCATCTCTGTTCCTCTATGGGAAGAGATGGGATGTATGGCTTTGAGATGGCCAAGAGTCGTGTAATCTCACCCTTTGAAAATAAATTTTACCGTCTGTTCTAGAACATACTTCTTGGCCAGTTCACACATATACACTTAGAGTAAGTAATCTTGTCACTTTGAATACTTTGCTATTAAAGAAACATCGACTGTAGAACTAATCCACTGTGATTTACAAAATTAAAATGCAGTCTCATGAAAAATGCAAACTCATGTTACAGGCTTGATGTATCGGTTGGACTTCAGAATGCCAAAGCTGTACAGTTATTGTCTTTGTTGCGTAAGGGTTTTTCACCAGGAAAATGTTTCCAGAGCTCTGTTTTCACTGCTGTGAAGGGAACTGTGTCTTCATACTGACCCCTAGTGGTCATTAAGAAGGAAGTTGGGGGAGGGGCAAAAAAGGCAATGGAAAGATTGCTCTGAATTTTAATGAAAGGCACAATAATTTAATTTGAAACACTCTCTGGTGCATCTAAAATAATATTTTAAAACATTATTAAAATATTGTCATCTCGTAAGCATTTCATTGTGTTGCTTTTGAAGAAAGAATATTCTCCTGCTAAATGTGTTAATAGATGCTTACATTTGTCTTTGGTCCCTTTTAAGGTGCAGTCACTTTAAAATGTTTTGACACATTCATTGTTCTGGTGACTGAATATCTGCTGTGCTATATAACCATATAGGATTAATAGCATATGCTTGGACAGCATTAGTTAATCTCATGGTTATTGTAGTCTCTCTAGAGCTGATTTTTTGCTCTTGACTTTGTATAATAGAAAAGATTATTTTGTTTTAAAATTCTTATTAGTATCACTTTGCTGTAAGATGCTACCTCCTTTGAATTAGAATGCTCACAATGTGAGCATCCTACAAGATAACTGAGTTAGTTTCATAACCTTTTAGGAAATTCAGTTTTGTATAAGGATGTTTTAAACTTTTGTATTAAGGATGATATCTCAAAGAATTTAAAGTGTTTATTTACTATTTTAAAAGGCTTCTGAAGTTAATAGATCAAATAAATGGGAAGAGTCTTTGTGGTAAACTTAAAATTTATTCTTGTATTATTTCCATCCAAGTTTACTGAATGGATATTTTTCATTTCTACCTGTTAGCGCCTTGATTCCTTCTCTGCCTGAGAGAATGTTGTTGTAACACAGGCTGTAGTAGGTTGGAAAAATCATACTGGATTTGAAGAAAGATATACAGTGAAAAGCTGGATATTACAATAAAACAGGTTGATTCCATATCTCCATTTTGTGTTAGTTGTTGCCTAGTCGACCTTCACAGTTTAAAATTTATTGGCTACTAGTTTCGTGAGGCTGTGGGGATCCCATGAAATGTTCAATTAGAAAATTGTCTGTGCTGCTTTTATTACCCAGAGAGCAGAGACTGACATTTGCATATTCTTATCTTAAAGTTTCTGGTACCCCTTTCAGGTTTGATTTCTTTTTTTTTTTTAAGATTTTATTTATTTATTTGACAGAAAGAGAGACAGCGAGAGAGGGAACACAAGCAGGGGGAGTGGGAGAGGGAGAAGCAGGCTTCCCGCGGAGCAGGGAGCCCGATGTGGGGCTCGATCCCAGGACCCTGAGATCATGACCTGAGCTGAAGGCAGACGCTTCACGACTGAGCCACCCAGGCGCCCTCAGGTTTGATTTCTAACATTATTGATTTTCATAGAAAATTTTCAAATTATTGTGTGATTTTTTTCTCTCACATTCTCACTTTGAAGCAGTACTTAAAACCTACATAAATTCCATTTTTACTCATCCTTGACTTTTTATATTAGTCATTTTCTGTGATTTTTTTTTTCTCTCTGGAAATGGCCTTTATTACTCACTGGCTGCACCTAAATGGGAAAGACTTGGGTGGGACTCCCGAGGAAACTGTCACAGCTCTAGCCCTGCAGGTGTTGGAGGTTTGACCACTTCGCTGAAAAGTTGTCTGAAAATGAAAATTTCATACACACATGCAAATTTGGAAATACGATATTTTTCCATGGTCCAAAAATTCGAGATAGGATATAGGAAAATCTCTGCCTTGTGGCTCACTGAATATAGCAGACAGTGGTGATGGTGAGAACTGGGGTGTGTGGGCCAGGCTTTGAGCTAGATACTTGAAATGGAATATATTATTAAATCCTCGAAGCAGTCCCATGAAGCAGGGATAATTGTTAGGTCCACTTTGCGGATGAGGAAACAGAGGAACAGTCTTTGCCCAGGGTCATGGCAGCGGGGTGGACACACCCCAAGGTAGTCCGCTATGCACAACCATAGGGAGTTTGTGGGAGTTGAAACTCCTAGTCTCCACTCCTGCAACTTTTCTCTCTCTCTGCCTCCTGCTTAGTATCTGAGTCTGAACTTCTCCAGATCTTCACCAAAATGCTTTTCTTTGCTTTCCTGATCTCTGAATCCAGACTGGCCTGCCCAGGGCTCCTGGAACTCCAGTCGGCCCCTCCCGAGGGGTGAATCTTCATTTCCTCCTTTCCTTCCTAAATAATAAGGACCACTCCATTCCTCCCAGCTTCCTTTCCGTTATCCTTCCTCTCCTTCCCCCTCCTTCTGTAAGGAGAATAAGGAAAAGGGAAAAAATATATCCATTGGTTAGTAAGAATTTCCCACTATGCTATATATCAAACTGGCCTGCCTCATTTCTCATTCCCTGGATTTTTTTTTTTTTCTAGAAAACACCACACTTTTTAAAGCTTCAGAGAGGGATGATTGAAAAAAGGTTATAGACTAAAAGTCAGATCACCAGTGTTTTAATCCTGTGTTGGTTGATTGACTTGCCTCACGAGCAAGTCTTAGTCTCTCTAAATGTTATCTTTCTTAACTACAGAACAAAGAAAAGCGAGCCTAGATTATCTGTTACATTTTGTGCATCTGAGTAACTACCTCTATCCAGTATCATAGGGAGTCTTGAGCACAACTTCCACTAGGAACTAGTTGGGATCACTCTTTACCACTTTTATCATTTTATCTCAGAGGTGAAGGCAGTTAAGAGTTTAGGTTTCTTTTGTAACTCTTTCTCCATTTCTTGGGGGTTCTTTATGTCTAGGCACTGTTCTAGGCTGCAGGGATACTGTGGGGAGCACATCGAAGGTTCCATCAGACTGCTGTCATGAAACCTACATTTCGCACAGGGAGTCGGACCATAGGGAGTAATTTTAAGAAGGTAATTTGAGAAGAGATAACAGTATCAATTAAATAAAGCAGCACAATGTCCTAGAGAGGAGCATGCATGACACCGGGTTGTGAAAGGGGTCAGGGAGGATGACATAAAGCTCGTCCAAGACAGCCTCTCCAAAGAGGGGACATTAGAGCTGACGAGAATAAGGCAGCCGGGCAAGTGCCAGGGGTTTTGATGTGCTGTTGCAAGAAAGCATGCAGCGTCCTTATTATTTAGTGAAGAAAATAAACAATGGTACCTCTAATTACTTTGGGATTGCGTCACTTGTCACATGCAGATACGTAAATAGGCTGATTTCCAGGCTAAACAGAAACATTCAGTAACTGCAAAAGCCATTTATTATGAGTATTCCAACACCTTGACCAATATTCCTATTTTATCGGGAGACAAATCAGCCATGTAACATGAAGACGGTTGTTCTTTCCTGATGGCAGCTAGTTAATTATTGGCAGGCATTCCAGCTCTCAAAACAGAAGGTGGTATGTATGGAAGTGAAGGATTGTGATTGAGCAGATAGGTCAATAAGGATTCCATGTCACTTGTAAGAAAATTACATTTGATCTCCCTAGACTTTGACTGACTGCCTCATAATTGGTAACAAAAACCTGCACGCTGTTTGTGGAGGTGCTGGGTTAGCACGGACTAGTTAGTCTCTTCGCAACTGGCCGCGCTCTCTTTAGAAACCATGACGTCATAGCAACCGTAGCAGAAGAGCACACTCTGAAAGTCTCAAAATTATGCCACTGAGATACATCAATATGAGGGAAACAATTAGGTCACATACTTTAAAAAAACATTTTTTTTTTTTGCATTCTCCCTATTTTGCAATAGGATGTAAAACTGCATGCATTTGTTTTCCTGGCTGGGTTTTCCTTTAATAATTACATGCTACTTAAAAAACCCTTCATTTTAAGCATTTGCCTACAGTTAATTGTGATCCTCTCCCTTAACTACTGATCAGCTTCTTTAAATAATATTTCTTTCAAAGGAGAAAATTCTCTTGGCTACTTTTGTCAGCCGTGGAGTTCGGCCAGAGTTGGGGGCCAACATCCCATTCTTCTGCCACTGTGGGGCTGGCGGCAGGGTCATGGTTGTTTTGGATGTAGTCAGAAATTGATCAATTTAACGAACACACTCGACTTCTTGGATCATTACTTTTGTTGAAAAATTGGCTGGAACGAGAGTCAGGAATCCTGTCACAGCATTCCAAATCTGGCTGTGACAACCAGTAGACCCGTTTATCATCCCGGCCAGCGCCCCAGCCCCACGCACCTGTGTAGGCTCACGGGCAGCTGACAAGGCTCACACGTGCGCCCCCCGCGCCCGCTGCCTGAGCACCTCTCCTGACCACTTGCAGCGAGTCTGCTGCCAGTATGTCTTCCTTGGTGTGACAAACCTCGCCGAGACATATGAAAAGTCATGCTGGTGGGAATGGTTGTAATCACTGTTAACAAACAAGGTTCTGATTGCCAATATTACCATCTGTTCCATCGGGTTCCACATATTACCCTGTATGTGGGCTCTGTTAAACAGATTTCTGTACTGCCCAAGGTCACCCTTGATTCATGTAACCAGCCTTTGCAGATGGGGTAAATGTGAACCTCCGAAGTGCAACAAAGGTTTTCTGAGAAGTACCAAATAAGTGTCATCTGATGACGCGACCCAAATAGAGTCGACCGTGTCTGCAAAGACAAAATAGGGACATCCTTTGGTATATAAAGGACATATCCCTAAGACGTGGTCTAAAGTGCAAGATGTCATTCCCTAAACTCTGTATAAAAATTGCTTCACTAAATAAATAGGGAAGTGTTGGGGATGGGGAGAGCAGCTGTAAGTGCTACAAGCAGAGATCTCAATTGTGTTGGGCCCTATGCCTTCTTGCAAATGTAAAGCTGAACTGGGTATTTTTCCCTCACCCTCTCTCGACTCCTACTGAGGTTTTCTTCATCGCTCCCCTTGAGTGGAGTCAAGTCAATTTAAATATATTGATCTTCTCAGCACCGGGGATATGAATGAGACTCAAGCCCTGCCTCTAAGAAGTGGGGACCAGGTGTAGACATAGCAAAAGGAAGGTGTGAGTAAAAAGGAGAGGTGGGGATGGACAAGAATGACCGCACAGGAAGGGGCAGTTGAGCGGCTTTTGAAGGGTGAGCTACAGTTCCCTGGGGAAAGGGGTGTGGACAGGTAGGGCCGGGACTTTTGGGCAGAGAAAACGTGAATGCAAAGACACACTCACATGAAATCACATAGTATTTTCAGCGAGCTGTAAACAGACACTATGTGTGCACAGTCATTGTATTTTTCCTTAACCACGTTCTTAGTGCCCCTGCTGTAAGTGCTTTTTCATTGTGGGTCTCAGGGATTTAACCAAAAAGCTTTGTGGTAAACTCCTTTCCACAACAAGCTTCTATAACATAGTATTTCAAGATTGTTGCCGTTCTGTGTGACCATTTGTGCCAAAACATCATTTTAAAAAATGTATATATGTTTAGCAAACAAATGATCTTGAGCTCATGGGGAAAAGAGACCTGGTATCTAGTTTGAGGGTCAAGATATGCTTCCTTGAGGAAGAGGCATTTGTGCTGAGCTTGGCAAGGTGAATGGGAATTATCCGGGGGAAGAGTTCCTCAGGAAGTAAGAACGGCAGGCATATGGGAATACCCAGAGGTAAGCCAGAGCCTGGCCTGTTGCAGGTCGCAGAGAGGCCCAGAGCACAAAGCCACAGGGAGAGGTGAGGGGGCGTGTGCTGGTGGGGGAGGCAGGTGGGCTCGTGCAGGGCCTTGGAGGCCATGTGGTAAATTTAGGGCTTCACCCTGAGCAATGGGAAACCAGAAACATTTTAAGGAGGGGAGAAATCTGATGATGTGTATGATGTATATAATAATCTGATTATTATTTTAAAAGATCACGTTAGCTAAAAGTTGGAGAAAGAATCGGTGGGGGGGGGGGGGGAGGAGAGACCTGTTAGAAGAGCACATCAATTCACAAGGGATTAATGAACTGGATTAGATAGGAGAGATGGAGCTGGAGACAAGAGAGAGATTGGAGAAATAGGGAAGCGGAAAAGAGTTAGGACTTGGTAATAAATTGGATACACATGACGTGCCGAACTTCACTTCTGTTTACATATATCAAATGATATAAACAGATGTTTTTATACTTTACCATATTTGGGTTTTAGTTAGTTTTTTGAACTCTTACTTGATTAAACTCCAACTGATGGAGGTTCACGATAGTAAGAATCAAAATATTTTCAGATTATCATGATGACATATGGCCCTATAATTCTGGATTTTGTAACAAAGCAGTTTGACTTCTGTCCCGTTCATTTGGATAATGCCATACTATCTAGGAAACGGAAATGTGTTTTTAAAATATGACAGGCTCCAGCCTGTGTACATATCAGATACAGGGAAAAATAAAACAGAATGTCTTGGGTTTGAAACACAAAATTAATGCAGTTCTTTTTTTTAAAAAAAATGTAAATTCTGTGCTCTATTTCTAGAATGAAATTAGGTTTTCTTAGGTAAGAATAATAGCTTGATTTTTTTCCACCATAATAACTTAATCTTGGTTATGCTTTTCACACCTAACTAGACTGCACACAGCACATTATGGGCAGGTATGTACACACAATGCAAATTGTTCTCCCAGCTGCACACGTACGATTTGTCTTTTGGTGCTGGCGGTTATGTTCAATTTAGTAAAAGCTGTATTCCACTGTGTACTAGAATCTTCGGTTCCTTAACCAGCTAGGATTTTATGTACTTCTCTTTACTGGTTCATAAAAAGCACAGAAAAGAGCAGAAGGCAGAGATAGAAATGAATCAAGGCAAAATATGCCTTTGTCCAGGAGAGAGGAGGAAGCAAACCCAAGCACCAAAGCTGTGAGCAGAGGCGCATCTGATGAAAATTCGGTATCTCGCAGCCCTTTTTTTTTTTTTTTAATAAATAAGATAAACTGAAATGACAAAGTGGGATCCTATGTATTCACTTAAATTTTCCAGAAAACCCCTGAAACATACAAAAGACACAGACCTGGAGAATGTACTAGTATGCACTTACCTATAATACTTGTAGTTTCTGTCACGGTTACAATGAAACACCTCCACTGTGTTCTCCTCCCTGATTCTCCAGGATGTTTTGAAAGGTGAACCTTGTCAAAGGAAAAATCACTAAGTGACAAAAGGCATCGTGCCTTCTAACTGAGGAATGTTTGCAATGATTACAAACTACAGAGTATTTTGGTTGAAGGGACCAATTGCGTTCAGTGCCTGAAAAATAAGTCAAAGAAATAAAATTATTTTTGAGCAGGTTTACGTCTCATATTAATTAGAAAATATGCATAATTTAAAATCCTTGCTGGCAGTTTTAAAAAATTCAATATTTCCACTCTAAGTAAAAATACGAGAAGTTTCTGAGAAACTAATACACTAGAGCCTCCAAATTTTTCCTTACTCATACAGTCAAATGACCACCGTTTGATTAATGGTAGGAGAGAATTAAAAGTAAAAGTAAGATTATCTTAAGAGTGTTTATTTTGTCCTCTAGGAAAGGAGAGCAAGTTCTGGCCCTCCAGCTATCATAGTGAGATGCAGGCCCTTCTTACCAATATTTTTATAGAAACAAATTCTGCTTACGTGTCATCTAACCAAATTTTAAAGGGATGCCTTCCTAGGAAAGGAATGGGAGACACCACAAGAAGGATTAAATATATACCAAGGACTAGGGTATGGGAAGATATGGAACCAAACTCTGATTTTGCCTTCATATCAATACAGTGTGTTTTCTGGACGGATTTATTCAAAACAGGGTGGGAGGTGCCTTCAGGGTTAACACCAACGGAGCCCAGCATTCCCCAGAGTGGCCGCCTTCGTCATTTCATTCCTTCCCAGCTGCTGTTGTTCAGTCCACTTCAGAGCTACTCTGAGTGACAATCACAGCTTCCTTTCTCCTCCGGGACGCTTCATTTACATTGTGCCCTCTCTCGGACAGTTGTGATAACCTCTGTTTTTGAGATTGTCACTTCTTCACAATCAGCAAATTTAAGTGACTACCAAATTAAATTTAATTATCAGAATATTCATCAGAATACAGGGTGATGGGCTGAATCATATAGTCTCACTTGTTGTTTTCAGTTTTGGTTCTTAATATGATCTTAAGTGGAAAAAAATGTGTCAGATATAAACCTTAAAGGGATGTTCATATTATTGGAGTCTCAGGTATGTTTTTTTATTGTCTTGATTACCTCTATTCCCATGATGATATAAATGGGTTTTTAACACAGAGTTTGGGGTCTTCCTTTGAAACTAAGATGCTCTGTATAATCTTATGGCTTGGAACATCTCTTATTTGAAAGAATTCCAAATATTAAAGAACATAATTAAATCATCTTCCTCTTGTTAAAATGATACCCTTTTTTATTTTCACTACTTTATGAGCTTTTTAAGTGATTAGAAAGCAAGGACTATAGAAAGTATGGCGTTCTTTTTTTTTTTTTTTTAAGATTTTATTTATTTATTTGACAGAGACAGATACAGCGAGAGAGGGAACACAAGCGGGGTGGGGGGGGGAGGGAGAAGCAGGCTTCCCACAGAGCAGGGAGCCCAATGTGGGGCCCGTTCCCAGGACCCCGGGATCATGACCTGAGCCGAAGGCAGACGCTTAACGACTGAGCCACCCAGGCGCCCCAGTATGGCGTTCTTAAAAAGAGGTGTAGGCTTATTACTTGTGAGACTATTAATATATTTTATGGATAATCGTGGTCTTTTTATAGCAGAAATAGGAAATTTAACAACTGAATATGCCTACATTACTAAAACTAGTTATTATGTCAATATTAGGACTTTGATCTTTGATGTTTAATTTGTAAAAGCAGCATTTATCTCCAAAATGTTTTGCTGGCTTCAAATGTGTTAACCTCTGCCTACAATTAACAACCTCCTTTAAAGATGGGGAGGATGAGCTAAAGAGTTTTAACTTAAACCAGGAGCATCTCCCACTCACTCATTTCCCCTATTTAAAGTCTTGTTTTCCTAGGGCCACTTGGGTGGCTCAGTTGGGTTAAACATCTGACTTTTGATTTTGGCTCAGGGCCTGAGCTCAGGGTTGTGAGATCGAGCCCCAGGTCAGGCTCCATGCCCAGATTAAGATTAAGGTTCTCTCTCTCTTCCTCTCTTAAAAAATAAATAAATAAGCTAAAATAAAATAAAAATAAAGCTCTGTTTTCCTACTGGTTGAGAATATCTTAATCTGCTTTCTTTGAATAGAATTCCTGTCTTGTAAGTACCACTGAGTTAAAAAAAATGAACAGCTGTAGGAGAGTTTCTAAGAAGTCATGCATTTTTCTATAACTACAAGCTGTAGAAGTAAGAAAAGGGTTATTTAAATTCATTCTCAACTGACATTTTCCCAGACTCCACTTACATCACTAGCACATCAAGTCTGGGTTCATTGCATTGTAAATTAATTTCTTTCTAAAACCGTATTTATGTACTCATTTGTTTAATAAGCTCCGTTGTATACTACAAAGACAATTTCTTGAACTCGGATGAATGACATTCATTTCTCCTCCATTTACCCAGTGCTGCTGCTGAAGCTGATGGTATTGATCCATTAATAAACATGCTGTCCAGTAAACGAGATGGAGCCATTTCCAACGCTGCTACAGTATTAGCGAACATGGCAATGCAGGAGCCCCTGCGTGTGAGCATACAGAACCACGATGTCATGCACGCCCTCATCAGCCCTCTCCGGTCTGCAAACACGACCGTGCAGAGCAAAGCGGCTCTCGTGGTGGCTGCAACCGCATGCGATGTTGAGGCCCGGACAGAGGTGAGAGCTTTAATAACGTCTGTTCTCTCATTTTTCTGGTCCCTACCTCTGGGTGGATTAATTTGAAACATTTTCAAGTGTTTGAACCTACCCATCATTTAGAGCCTTCGAAATCGGTGCAACACTTCAACCATGGACTCTGGGTGATAATAATGTGTCAGTGTATGTTCATCAGTTGTAACAAATGTACCAATCCGGCAACGGATGTTGATAATGGGAAAGCTGCTCATGTGTAGGGGCAGGGAGTAGGGGAAATCTCTGTACCTGCTGCTCAGTTTTGCTGTGAACCTAAAACTACTCTAAAAAATTAAATTATTAAATTGGTGCAACATTTGGAAAAGAAATTGGCATTACCTAGCAAAGAAGAGCATGTCCTATAATCCGGTATAATCCAGCAGTTCTGTTTCTAAGTTATACAGCTAAAACAGTCTCTTGCCTCTGTGCACCAGATGCATTGTTTATAATATCTAAACAACTGGAAACACACCAATTGCCTAGTATTTTAAGAGAATGGGTAAATAAATTTGTGGTATATTCATAAAATGGAGTTTCACATCCGTGAAAATGAATGAACTATAGCTACAGACATCAACAGAGATGAATCTCAAGCCATGCTGAGCAAAATCAAATTGCAGAAGAATACAACTTCTGATTCTGTTTATGTAGCACTCGAAAGTATACAAATCTAAGCAATATATTGTTTAGATAAACATACATGTACGTTGCAACTATAAAGGCAAAGGTAGAGAATGATTAACCCCAAATTCAAGAAATCCTCTTGAGGGATCAAGGGAGTGGATGTAACTGAGAGGAAAAAACAGGGGTTCAAGGTCATTTAAATTCGTCATTTCTTAAGCTGAGCGGTAGACAAACAGGCGTGCCTTTACTACAGTGCGTTACATTATACACATGGGTTCCACATACTCCTGTGTTCCTTGTATATTTCAAAGTTTTAAAAACATAGAATTGCTTTTTTTTTACAAGTGTATCATATAAAAGTGTCTTTGGTTCTATTCAAAAAGGTAATGTAAACCTACAAACATGCTTTTTTCTCTTGCTTTTGTCACATTTACTTGTCAGGCGGCACTCTCCAAACAGCCTAGGGCTTTGTTCCTCTCCCTCCAGTATAAATAACAATAGCTAACACTTACTGAGCACTTACTAGGCAGTGAGCACTGTGCTAAGCACTCGACAAGCTTTTAAGCGTCACTCCCTGCTGAGTGAGGAGCCCAACAGGGGGCTCGATCCCACCACCCAAGACATCAGGACCTGAGCTGAAACCAAGAGCTGGACGCCCAACTGGCTGAGCCGCCCAGGCGCCCCAAGACTACCAGATGTTTATTTACCATCTACTCTGTGTCAGGGACTATGCTAGGCTTCGGCAACACAGCGATCAAAGCGTTTTGGTCCTACCTCAATGCAGTCTGCAGAATAGTCTGTCTCTTTCCAGGAATATTGCAGCTGAGTCTCCTGCTCTCCCTACGCCTGCCACCCCTGCTTCCCACACTGCCTCCAGACTGATCTTTCAAATATATGACCCTCATCACGTCACTGCAAGTCCCCAGTGGCGCGCCATTGCCCCAGAGGAAAAGTTGAGCTGCTTAGCGTGATGCGCATGGGCTCCCAATGACCCACACCTACCCACCTGTGCCTGAAGCCTCTTCCCAGGCCTAACTCCATTCTCCAGAAATACGATACCATTTGTAATTCTGTCCATATGCTCTGTTCTCTTATTTATATGTCTTTGATTTCTCCTGTTGGAAAACTATTCTCACTTTTGTCCACCTGATAAAATCACACTTCTCCTTCAAAACCCATGTCAGCCATTCTGTCTTCCATGAGACCTTTCTTCAGCCCTCAAGCTAGGGAGCATCCTCTTCTATGCTTCCCTTACACCCTATGCATGCTTCCCTTGTCTTCTGCTTTGCATATATGGTTCTTGTATGAAAGACTATAAGCCCCTTGAGGCTTTAGGGAAATGACCTGAGAGTTTTTCTTCCCTGTGTCCATGCCATTAATAGATACCTGGCACAGAGTGCATACTTAATAAACAGTCATTAAATGAATGGGTAAATGAGTGAGGGAATTAATAAATGAATTAGATCTTTTCCAAAAGAACACATGGAGTTAGACTATCTTGTATTATACTCAGAAATAAAGATGTTCAGAAATTTGACTTGCTAAAGCCTAAGATGCTTCAAGTAAACTTTTTAAAGCTGTAATGTTACATGTACTAAAGTGTGATCCCTGAGAAGAAAATGTCACTGGACATTGATGGAAAACCACTGAATCTGAATCAAGTGGATCATACCCCATAAGGGCTCTTGTCTTCAGATACTACACATAGAAACTGGTAAAATATGCTTTTTTTGTCCTCTAGGTTCAGATGATAGAATATTGCATTTCAGGCAGTATGACAAGAGCTCTATCAAATCTTTTTTTTTTTTTTTTTTCCGGATTGGAATAATTTTATCCATGAATAATTACCTTTATTACTTGAATTTCCTTTAACGATGTAATTAATGTAGTTCTGTCCAATTCTCTTCTTATTCTTTTTTATCTCTTCCTCACTCCTTGGAGAATTGAAGAGAAGACGCTGTGCAGCGATAACAAAAATTGGTCTTCTTCTAGGGCATTGCTATGGTACTGCTTTGGCCACACTGACGATTTGGTGGCGGTGTCCAGTGACATGTAGCATGTCACTGTATCAATTCCTCCTGCCCAGCCTTGGGGACCGGATTCATTCCCTATTACTGCTGTAACAAATGACCACAACATTGTGGCTTAAAGTAATAGAAATCTGTTATCGTATAGTATAGGAGGTCAGAAGTCTGAAAACAGGTCTTACGGGTTAAAATCAAGGTGTTGGCAGAGCTATGTTCCTTTGGGAGACTTTGAGGGAAAATCTGCCCTTTCTAGCTTTTACCACCCACCTCCATCCCTTCTGTGGCCCCTTCCTCCATCTTCAAAGGGTATTACTCCAATCTCTGCTTCTACACGACTCCTTTCTCAGCTCCAGGCACCCATATCTCCATCTTATAAGGACCCTTATAACTAAATTGGGCCCACCTGATTACCTGGGACAATCTCCCCATCTCAAACTTACTAACATGTCACATCTGCAAAATCCCTTCCAGGGAAAAGGACACCTTTGGGGGACCATCATTCTGTCTACCATAGGGCCAAATGAACAGTCAGTATTGATGAGCAGAATGAATGAACACAGGGAGCAAGAGGACAGGTTCTCAGTCTCCCTCCCATGCAAAATCACAGTGACCTCCATGCAAAATCACAGTGACCTCCATGCAAAATCACAGTGACCTCCATGCAAAATCACAGTGACCTCCCTCGGTTATTTGCCTGTGGCCTCCTCTTGACCTTGAACAGAAATCTGGGCTCCTGTCTTTAAGGTTTTGTAATAGACTGCTTCCCCCTAGATGTAATAAATCTAAATATCCTAAAGTGTTCTTACATAGTTAAAATCGTTTAACAATCAAATGAGATTTTTTTTTAAAAAACATCAGCGTTTATATTCTGTACTCCCAATGCATAAACTTTTGGTTTCCACGTTCAGTTAAGAAATTCAGGCGGCCTGGAGCCGCTGGTGGAGCTCCTGCGCTCTAAGAATGCAGAAGTGAGAAGGCACGCCAGCTGGGCGGTGATGGTCTGCGCCAACGATGAGCTGATGGCTGTTGAATTATGCAGGCTTGGGTGAGTGGAGCTGCCTGGAGTCTCCGGCTCAGATGAAGAGCAGAAGATGAAGGAGCGCACTCTTTGGGCCCAAGGAAGGTCAGGCAGAGTCCACACTCCCGCTCACAGGCGGCCGAGCCCTCGGGACCTGTGACTGGCTCAGCGGACCTTCCCTAGGAAGGGACGGCCTGGCGGGGCGGGAGGGGGGGGTCCCCTCCCATTCCCCCCACCTGGAGATCTCCCCAGCACCCTTACAAAACCATCTTTACCATCTCCCTGTCCACCTTTTCACCCTGATCAATGCCTCTCTTTCCCTCCCCTCTGCTATTGCTAGACAGCAACTCTGTCTCTCCACTTTTGAAGCGAAAATAAAATGGGTGAGCCATGACTGCATCTACTTTTTCTCCTGCCTTCACCCAAACCTCTCCATCAGAATTAGGCATTTAACCCACCCACCAAAGCAGGTCCTCCAGCTGCAGCAGATGAGCGAGTTGCCTTAGCGTACTGGCAAATAGGGTTTCCAGGGTCCACTGATGGGCTCATCCTATTTCTAACCATCTCTGTGTTTGCATATTGCCTGGTTAGCTGAAAAAGTTGGAACCCAATACTAATTTTGCTTTAAATGAAGAACTTTCCCCCCCCATCAAAGTGTCCTTTTCAGCTGTTTGAATATGAGTCACTACATGGCATATATATTCTCAAAAAGGACTGATTCATCTTCACAATTCTGTCAGTATTACTTTATCTGAAAGGGTGAGATGTCTTTAACCTTTCCATCTCAATTCTTCATTCAGGGTCTTGGCTGGGTATATAAATGAGAACTTAATATTGGATTGCTTGTTTAAAGCAAATCATGCTTTTTTTCTCTTATTGACAGGGCTTTAGATATCCTTGAAGAAGTTAATCTATCAGTAAGTCGAAAAAATAAATTCAGTGAGGCAGCTTATAACAAATTGCTCAACAACTACCTGTCTCTGAAATATAGCCTGACTGGCTATTTGTCATCAAGTAACATAATTAGTGACGGATTCTATGATTACGGTCAGGTAAGTGACAGCATTAATTTGTATTTTAGTATGTATGATCATTTCTTCTTTAGTCACAGTGCCATTACATTGCAATTTTTTAACCACCTCACAGAATGTATATTTTTATAGGCAGAAACTTGGGAATCAGAGCTTTATTCTTAACTTTGGCTGTAAGATCTTGCATTTGCGTGAGAGGGATCTAACTGTAATACGACTGGGAAATACAATTTAACTAGAATCTGATTACTTGTAGTAGAATCAGCTTGCTGAGGCTACTCTCAAGTTTCAGGGAAGATAGAAAAGAAGGAGCATTTTCTGTTCTATTAATTCCAGCCTTAGTGATAAGGATAGAAGTATGAGTGTTTCATTTTATTATAATCTAATTGAAATGAGCCAAATTGTAATACCAAATTTTAAATGTAATATAGAAGAACGTCATTTAAGCTGCATTTTTGACTCTGATTTTAAAAACAATATACAGTGGAATTCAGAGTTAATGTCAAGAGAAATGGGAAGCTAAAAATTAGAATCTTAAGGACATTTTGGCACTGCTGCTTAAGCCAGCATTTTCCTTTCTTCTGGAAACCAAGAGCAATAAGGAGAACAGGAAAACAATTTTTAAATCTACAAATGCCACTTTAGGCAAATCTAGGAAACAGATATGATCCACAGACTTCATTAAAAAAAATGTAGGAGTTACTGAAAATCCCTGAGATCAGGCAGAAGGGGTGCAGGAAGAGGAATGAAAAGGGGGAAAAAAATAAGCCCAGAGTGGGACAAGCAGCTAGTGGTACAGGTCTCAGAAAGTGCCATCCCTGCCTCAGGTGAAGGGAGAGCTCAGAAGTGCAAAAGCCAAATGCTCTGTTTGCCGGGCAGGTGCAGGACCCAAGGCCCTGGGATGGGCAAGGCTAGGAGCAAAAGCCAGTTTGGACCAGTTTGATTCAAAAAAGCAGAGGAGATAGGGCCATGAAAGAATCACATAGCTGAACCGTATTTGCAGGAAACACTCTATCATGGTAATCGAATTGGAGACATTTTTAAATTTTTTAATTTTTTTTTAAGTAATCTCTACCACATGGGGCTCGAACTCACCACTCCGAGATCAAGAGTCACATGCTCTACCGGCGGAGCCAGCGAGGCGCCCTTAGAGACATTTTTTTTAAAGATTTTTTTAATTTATTTGTCAGAGAGAGAGAGAGCACAAGCAGGGGGAGCGGCAGGGAGAGGGAGAAGCAGGCTCCCCACTGAGCAGGGAGCCCGATGCGGGACTCGATCCCAGGTCCCTGGGATCATGACCTGAGCCAAAGGCAGACGCTTAACTGACTGAGCCACCCAAGCGACCCGAGACATTCTGAATAATGAAAAATGACTAGCCTAAAACTTGACTCCTGCTCTTCCTTCTGCTTTCCCCAGCTGCCGCCGCCACCATACCTATCATAAGACATACACGCACACACACACACACACACACACCCCACTGAGAAATCACTGCTCCAAGAAAGCCCGTCTCATTCAGTGAATTCAGAGAATTCTCTGATTCCTTCATTCAGTAAATATTAAGTTTCTAATATTGTAGGTTTGAAGATATCAGTAAATAAAAGACCTAGATCTCTACTTTCACCACCCCAGTGAGAAGAAATAGACAATAAACAGTAAACATGACAAATAGATAAATAATTTATATCACATGATCAAAATGATCGGAGCTTTGGGGGGAAAAGTAGAGCAGAGGCAGGATAAGGGGGTTCTATAGTGCTGCGTGGGTACTGGGGTTGATGTTCATCGTGATTTTAGAAATTGTGGTCAGGGAGGTCTCACAGAGAGGGATTCCCCTCTCTGTGAGCCAAAGCTAGAAGGTTGGGGGACTTAGGCGTGGGGATGGCTGGGGGAAGAGCTTTCCAGGCAGAGGAATATGCATGCCTGGCATATTTAAAAAACAGCAAGGTCAGTGTAGCCGTAGCTGAGTGAACCAAGGGGCAGACCAGTAAGGACTAAATCAGAGAGGTAGAGACCAGATCATGTAAGTCTTGTAGACCATCGGAAGGATTTGGGCCTTTATTCTGAATGAAGTAGGAAAACTTGGCAGAGTTGTGGGCAGAAAAATAACATGATCTGTCTGATTTTTAAAGGATCCTGGAAAGTATCTTGGATGAGAGAGGGATCTAACTGTAATACGACTGGGAAAAGACCCCAGAAGGTGGTGTGGTCTAACCCCCCTCAGCAGGCTGGTAAAATTGCTAATATAGGACCTGGACTAACCTATTTTTACATATCCTCACAACATTTTTAGTCATCTGTTGAGTAATCAGTTACTCTTACAGACAACAAATTCTCCCTTATATATACATTGCATACATTGCAAATTCCCTTATGTTTACATTGCAAACTCAACTACTTTTGGGGGCCAAACTGATAATTATGGTGTGAAACAGCTGAGAGTATAAAGCAATACAGATTGTGGGGAACTGGAGGCAAGATGCCCACAAATTCAAGTTCCTCTTTCTAACTGTGCATATGTGTGTGCGAAATTATATTACTTCAAACAGCTGAGAACATCAGTATTCATTTAAAACAATATAATCCATGTGGATATTACTTTTTCTTTCTTAAATTATCTGTAGATAAATCCCGGCACCAAACTTTTGCCTTTGAAGGATCTCTGCTTACAAGAACCAAGTGATCTACGTGCTGTACTCTTAGTTAACAGTAAATCTGACGTGTGAGTCTCTTGGGGGAGGAGGGATGCAGGGAAGCGCATAATGCTTTTTGTCTGTACATCATCACATGAATATATAAGATTCCCAGGACGGTATCTTTTTGCCCCCCTGTATTTGGCATCACCCTGAAAACGAACACCAGTCCATAAACTCATAGCCTGACATAGTAAAGGCCATGAAATCACCGGCAACGTGGTTTTTCCTTTGATTCCCTTTTACCACTCAATTCCAGATGTATTTCTGTAGTCAATGCTGGTAACATGAAGTAATTGAAGGAAGTGTAAGCAGATAGGAGCAAACCAAAACGAATTATGTTTACAGGACTCTAACTGCTGCCCAGAGGTTTTTTGTTTTTTTTTTACTATAAAATAAGTAAATAGTACAGCTAAAAATTAAAGCTTCAAAATGCTTCCTTAAAATGGTCATGCATACCTATATATCTGTCATAATTTATTTTATGTGATGTATTTTATAAAAATATTTCCAGTTCCAGTTCATGAACAATATTCTTTTTGTCTTACCTTCACCTCTCCTTTATGTTTTCATTCTATCACTGTTAAATGTCATCTCCAATTATGATTTTCTGAAAAAAAAATCTGTTTTGTAGGACAAATCCAATATTGACAAATGAAGTATTTTAACTTGTATATAATTCAAATACATAAAATTTTAGTTCTCCACCTCCATCTATGGAAGATAAGTCATCAGATATTGGTTATGGACGGAGTATTTCTTCCTCATCTTCTTTAAGAAGAGCAAGCAAAGAAAAGACGAAGTAAGAAAATGGTATTTTGTCTGTACTCAAATAATTCTCCCCTCAACCTGGGAGGAAGAACAAATTTAGGTTTTAGATTGGGGCAACTTAATTCTTTTCATTCTTCTAGTACTATAATTTCATAATTGCCTTTTTAAATTGCTGTGGAAAAGATCTCTGGGAAAAGTAGGCTTTCTGTGCTATTTGCTGTGAACCTCCAGTGAGCCCTCGAGCACAGGACTTAGGAGCTGTGAGCCGGCTTTGTTCGATTTTCTGTAGATGGAGTCATGCCTGGTGCCCGGCTTCACGTCGGGGAAGGGAGCCCAGGCATGTCATGGCAAAGAAACATGCCTTCTAAATGACGAAATGCCTTGCAAATGTAATATTTTATTATTTCTCATATGATTGAAATCGATGATGAATTTTTCCTTGTCCTTAGAACAAATATTTTTCATTTTAGTACTGGATTTGGATCTCCCACAGAAGACAAATCGGAACCTACTTCTGGACGAAATACTGCTCTTAGCAAAAGCACCACTAGGGAGAAAAGATCAAGGTAGGAAACGCAGGACTGTCTTCTTTTCCTAAGGATAGTCATGTGAGGTTTTGATTCCGCACCAAAGTTGGTGAACGGAAGGAGTGGCCTTTAAAATAGGAAGCTTTTCTTACCGAATCAGGATGTTGGGTAGGAGGGGAGACTCATGAAATGTAATTAACAAGTCACTTCATTTTTGCCTCTTGCAATCTCTTGAAAACTTAACCAGAGTGAATTGCTTCTCCTGCCTCTGGGTGAGAACTCAGGTCACTTTGATCAACTATACAGTCCTACAGACACTTGAATTCGAAAACAGCAACAGTAGTCTCTAGCCAGTCATTTAAAAGTCCAACCCTGTGTCATGATCAAGGTAGAATGACCCCCTGCCCTCCCCCGGCGGCTGCCCTTGCGGATGGTGAGCCCCACACGCAGGAGCACGGTCCTGTCCCTCTCCGCCTTGTGCTTCTACCCCGCCTCCCCCCCTGCTCGCCCAGAGAAACCTCTGACCCCTCAGGAGGCAGCGAGAGGAGGAAAGGGAAATAGGACCCAGCTCTTACTTGATGGAACAATTAGAATGTGGTTTCATGCTTTTTAGGCCTGGCATGTTTTAAACATGCTTTCCGTATGTTTACGTATTTTTAAACCCATTATTTCTCTAATGAGCACTTTCGTGGATTCCTCAAAAACCCACTTGGACCTCTTGCCACACTCCGTGACCCTTTAATTATTGTTGACTTAAGCCCTTCCGAACCACTGTGGTATCGGAGGCTGTTTGGCAGGCATTTCGAGTATCCGCTCTCTAAACTGAGACCGCCCCCTACGGCCTCCCGAGGTCTGGGCGGTGGTTTGCTCTCCTCAGACCTCAGAGCGGCTGTTTCCCTATTTCTGACTTCCTTCTCTGTTGTAAGTCTCCTTTGCTCGCTCTTCTCATCGCAGCTTCTTAACTGCTCCTATTGTTCCAGGAATGATATTTTTTGCCCTTCCCTCCCCTCCCTTCCCTTTCACCCGTCTCGTCCCCACCCACCCCTCCCTACCCCACCTTTCCCCTCCCCTCCCCTCCCCTCCCCTCCCCTCCCCTCCCTATCCTGCGCCCCACCCCGCACCTTCTCTTCCTGTCTTTCCTTTCCTCCTTTGGCTTCTCTGTGCTTCACCTCTACTGCATGGAGAGCTCCTTGAGGACAAGAACATGTTCTGATTTGAGGAATTTCTCTTCCCATCCCTAGTGTTTAGCCCAGGGCTTGGTGGGCATACAGAGGCATTCATGTGTATTCAAGAGAATAGAAATCTGAACGGTTGCAGGAAAAGGTTATTTTTGACAAGGTCCACCCTTATAAACTGTGTGTCTGAGCAAGTTGGTTTCCTTCTCTTTGCCTGAGTCCCCTCATCAGTAAAATGAACAGAACATAGGGTATGGTGAGGAGTAAAGAAATTAGCACGTAGAAAGTGCATAGAGCAGTGCCTGGCACAAAGTGGATGCTCAACAAATGTTAGTGCTGTTGTACGAAACGGTTGCAAGGAGCCCAAATCCACTCAACCCTTGCAGGGATATAGAGGAGTCTCCAGAGTCCAGCGTGGGAAATGCAGCCACCCCCTAAAGGACAGGAGCTCGGATGAAGTCAGTAACTGTAGGGACTCTGTCTCTCTCCCTCTCTTTTTCTCTCTCCACTGCGGGTATCTTATTTACAGATGCTTTGTTATCCTCCTTGACTTTCTTTTGATTACCGCCTCACCCATAACCGTGGCTTATATGTGACTTTGGTTTGCCAGGGGACAAATCTGGCTCCGATTCCAAGCAAACTTTCAGTTCTAAAGCATATTTGTGCATATTCAAGTGCATATTGGTCAAAGAGACCATCGTACCGTCATAGGCCAAAGTATTGGCTGGCTTTGAGGCAGGTGTCTCCCTTTGGTCTACCCAGCCATGGCCCTGGGGAAGAATCGACCTTCTGCCCCCTTGATAAGGGGAGGGTAGGCCACTTGTCTGATGGGTGACCATTACATACATATTGTACTTACCATCATCAATCAAAGCGTATTTTTCCCTCTGGTACCTCTGATACCACATCAGCTTTAATCTTTGGTGATGCTGCTATTCTTGGCAGAATATCATCTATTTTTCTTACAACTTAGTCTGGTTCTTAATCCTAAATCTTTTGGGGGAGAATGGGCAGTCCTACTGGGTTGAAAGTTATTTTGTGTACTTGTAAATATCAAAATGCTGATCTTCAGGGAGGCAGAAAAAGAGAGAAAGGGGGAAACAAATCATGAGAGACAAGATCTTAACTATAGAGAACAAACTGAGGGTTGATGGAGGGAGGGGGGTGGGGGATGGGCTAGATGGGGGATGGGGATGAAGGAGGGCACTTGTTATGACAAACACTGGGTGTTACAGGTAAATGTTCAGAGCACTGAACTCTACTCCTGAAACCAATATTGAACTGTATGTCAACTAACTAGAATTTAAATAAATTTTTAAAAGTGCTGATCTTCAGATAGCCATGGGCTTTTAATTACAATATTTGATAGTTTGATTTTTCTGTACTACTTGGAAGCACTCACATCTTTATCTCATTTGATCCATACCTTCTTCTTCTATAGATAAGTCTCTTTTTTGGCCCTTTTTGCTATATCCTCATCTACCCATCACAACTACCTTACATGTTGACATGCTCCAGGATTCTTCATTTACTCCCTTTCTCACTCTCCATGGTTTTAGCTACTGCTGACAGTTAGATACACCTCTCCGGAGTCCAGTCTGCTCTCTCCTGCTACCCTGTAAACAATGTGTTCCAAATGAAACTCATTGTTCCCCCAACTCCCAAACTTCCTCCTCTCTTCCCTAAGCTGATGAATGTTACCCTCTTCCCATGCAAGTGCTCAAGCCTAGGAATCGTCTTAAAGTCCTTCTTCTTTCCTCCCTACACTGAATGAGTCTCAGTCCCGTGCACTAGATGTCTTCAATGTCTCTTAAGTCATGGTTTCCCTCCATTTTCAGCTTTACCTCCCCAGTTCAGGCCTTTGTATTATATCTCAAGACACTGACCTCATTATTGTAAGATTCTTCTCCCTTTTGTATAGCCCTCCACAAACCCATCCTCCATGCTACCCCCCTGAGTTACCTTCCCAAAATGAAAGGCTGATGATATTACTCTGCCTAAAGCAACGATTCCCTGTCTTCCTCCAGATGAAGTCCAAACAGCAACCATGGCATCCTCTGTAAGAATCTTACAAGTCTTGTATGCACAGCAAATTCCTACTCTTCTTCATTCTCTTTATACATTTTGTTTTTGTGAGGCATTCCCTGGTCACCCCAGGTTAGGTATTCTCTTTGCGTTCACTGCTTCATGAATTCAAATAATCTTATATATAACCTGAACTGCTTGGTGTTGATCTATTTGTCTTTCTTACTAAGCAACGGATTACTTGAGACCTAGGACCAGGCCTTTTTCATTTTTATAGTCATAGAGCCTAGAATAATATCATGAACACCAGAGACAGTAAAGAAACATTTATCGTTTAAGTATTCACAAATTATTTAAAATACTGAATGCTTGTTGTTGAAAGGAATAGAGGTTTGACTCCCTCCCAATATGCCCCAGGAGAATAAGTAAACAAATGAAGATAATTATTTCTTCTCATACCATTTCCATTCTCCTCCTTGTCCCTGCATCTTCTCCCCCACTTGAAGATAAACCCTGATGTACTCCCAACATTCAAACAGATTGTTAGCATGATGGAGAACACACATTTTGCATCCAGACAAAACCGGTACTTGGTTTTCTTATCTCTAAAACGGAAATGAGTCCTGCCTCACAGACATGCTGTGAGAGTAAGTGAAACAATGTTTGCCCAGTGCCTACACCATTGCCTTGCATACTTAAGTGATCAGTGTATGTCCAGTCCTTTTCCCCTCCTCAGTCCTGGGTCCACTGGGGGGATAGATTGGTCATAATCTTGTTGTCCTGTTGTCTGTTTTTTGATAAACCCTTCTTGTCTTGTGACTTATTAGTCCTTTGGATCCCTGGAGATAGAGTAAAACATTTTAACTCTATTCATCTGAGAATGTCATAGAGAATGTTTAATGTTAACAAAAAGTTACTGAGAGATACTGACAAAGAATGATGAGCCATCTTGGACCACAAAGTGGCTAAATTCTTGAAAAGAAGAGGAGAGAAAGGATGGGAAACAAGCAAATCAATTATGCATGTGGGGTGGCCTAATATGGACAAGGAAAGAATGATTTTTCTCTTTCTCCTCATGAATATTGTCACCATATGCTACATGAATTAAAATCCTAAAGCAACAGGCTCTCACTGGGTGACCAGTAATCAGATTATTTTTGTGTGTGAAGGTTTCAGTTGTGCTCTCCTTTGCGGGAAAACACTCATGGGAGAGGTGATCAGTTTCCTTTCTATCCAGCCACTATCTTGATACTTTCCTAGGCTTCACTGAAACCAACAAATCTAATATGCCCTCTAAAGCTTTTCTTTATAAAGACCATTTCCCTTATGATAACCATTTACTGTACCTATTTGTAAATGTATTGTAAGTTCTATGTGTACTGTATTTTTGTATTCAGACCAATTTTCATAAATATTTAAGTTGACTGCACATGAGTTTATTATACACACTTAAAAGTTTATTGCTTTCCTGTCTCCATTTTGTTTCCTTCCAGTCTGTTCATCTCTGGAGTCTTTTAGAAATTTACACATGTACCTAAACATTTCTGCTGTTCAGTCTTAATCTTCATCATAATGACTTCCTAAAACATTTTTATTTTTAAAATAATTTCCCTCAAGCTCTTCTTTTTAACCTTAGCTTAGCCATTTTTTCCCTTCCCCCCAAATCTTTACTGACTGCAAAAGTCTTTCAGAAATAGATATTGTCTCTTAATCACACTTAACATCTTAATCACATTTAAATACCTTCTCACCTTCTTTTTTTGAAATTATTCATTCATTCAGCAAATACTTACTGTACTAGGTGCTAGGAGTTGTTCTAGTGTTAGAGATATAGCAGTGAACAAAACCTCTGTTTTCAAAGAGCTTACCTACTGGGACATTGACAAATAACAAAATAAACCACACACACACACACACACACACATGCACATGCATCCTTCTAAGCCCAGAATACATTGTGTGTCCACCCTGTATGATACTCTCTTCTCATTCTTTTGGAATAGAATAGGTTGAACAGGATGCCCAGTTGGGATAGATTTCTGGAACATCTTGAGTTTCTTATTTTTATCACTCATGTGGAATTTATCGAATGCTACCAGGCATGGTGATTATTTTCCATAGACCAAAATCTTCCCACCTAAATTGAAAACCCATGTGGGCCAGATTCGTGACTTATATTGCTCCCAGCAGCCTTGCCTTCTAATTTATTTGTTCAAATAGTTGATGGTGTCAAAAAGGAGCAAGTGATTAAACTTTGAAAATGTCAATACACAATTTGGAGCCAGACAAATCTCTCTACTTAGCTGCCTACCTTCTCATCCACCTATGAACAATAGAAAATATCCTTACTGTTTTGGATTCCCACAGTAAGTCTCTGTTTTCTGAGGTAGTTTGGTTCAAGCCTCTGTAAGAAAGTTAAAAGTTCTGCTATCCTTAATCACAAATTGATGTTCTTTCTGAGGGTTAATTTTACGAGCGTTATTTTTGTAATTTCTGAGCACTTGTTCCAATATTTACTTAGAGATGAAATTCCTTCAAGCATTAAAGCCCTTATTAACACAACTGGGCAGACTTCATGGGAAAGAGGTCCAGATGAAATACTTCTATATACAACAGCGGAAAACTACAGCTCAGGAGCTCCAGTAAATTATCCCTTTTTAATCACTCAATAAGATTGCCCTCCGCGATGCACTTAGCCCTATGTGCTGGCTGGCATCTTCTATGTGCCAAATGATTCTTTCTCCTGGCAGCACACTCAGTGAGAAATACACCTGCTTTGTTTTACAGGTGTCTCTGAGTCAGACTGTCAAATATTATAAAGCTACCCTGTAACTTTAGGAATAGGTAAACCTAAATATGCTTCCTGCCATTCTAATTGACCTTTCCAGTGGTAGTTCCCAGCTCACGAAAATCTTACTATGGGTGTGAAGATGTTCCATTTACAAAAAAGAAGAAAGGTTTTTAGATGGTAGAGCTGGGAAATACTAATTTTTGCTTAGAGATTTTACCGTAATATGTGGTGAGTACATTTCATACATGATTAAGCTCTCTCCTTTACTTAGCTACAGTCAATAGAATATTGAATTAGAAAATATAAAACTTGGGGCTCCTGGGTGGCTCAGTCAGTTAAGCTATCTGCCTTCGACTTGGGTCATGATTCCAGGGTCCTGGGATCAGGCCCTGCATCGGGCTCTCTGCTCAGTGGGGAGTCTGCTTCTCCCTCTCTCTCTCTCAAATAAATAATAAATTTTTAAAAATATACAAAACTTTTGTATTTGTTATGATTATAGAGTTTTGTGTAATTATCCAAAAGCATTTAATAAAATTATTTTTGTATTTTTTCCTCAAAATAAAGAGAAAACTCACATGACCTTTAGCTGATCCCCACCTTTCACCCTATACTTCAAGAAATACTTAAAGATAATTCCTGCCCCTAATTTACTGCTAGCGGAACAGAATGTTCAATAGTTGCAAAGACATAATTTAGGAAATTCACCTGAACTAGCCCCATTTTCTTGGCTGGTGGGGATATATATATATATAATTATGGCCGAGATTTATTATAACAAAAGATATAATACAGGAGATGCAGGGAAAAGATACACTTAAGCAAAGGCTATAGAAGTCACACAGAGGTGTCCTTGTCTTCCCTCTCTTTCTGCTAGCATAGCATAGGATGCAATTTTCTTGTGGGAGATAGCTCCGCCTAAGGAAGCCCACCTGAGTCATGGGATCCAGAATTCATACAGGTGTAAGCTCCAGTTTCCTATAGGGAAACTCCAATTTGAATGACGGTACATTTCTCTCAGGCTAGACGGTACATTTCTCTCAGGTGGCATAACATTTCTCAACTGCTAAAGGAGTCAACCACGTGTTCTCTCTCTGGGGAAACTACCCTTTAGTAATGAAGAGGGGAAAGTAAAGACATTCCCAAGTGAAGGAAAACAAAAAATTTATTGCCAGCAGTTCTACCTTTACATATTGACTAGTTACTAGAAGTTCTTCAAACAAGAAGAAAATGATGAAAGAATCTGGAAGCATCAAGGAAGGAAGAAGGAATAGCAAAAAGAATTGAAATATGGGTACATACAATAGGCTATCTGTTTCCTCATGAGTTTTATAAATCATATTTGATGATTGAAACAAAAATGAAGAGAGGTAAAGAGAGCTAAATGGATGTGAGGTTTCCACACTTCCCTCAAAGTGATAAAATGTGGATACCAGCAGACTGTGATAAGCCATGTATGTATACTAAAATTCTATAGTAACCACTACAAACCAATACAAAGAGCTACACTCAAAAATGATGTAAATAAATCAAGATGGAAAACTAAAAAATGTTCAGGTAACCAACAGAAAGGCAAAAAAGGAAAAACAGAGGAATAAGAACCAATCAAAAGGCAGAGATTGACAGAGTGGATTAAAAAGTTATAATGGAGGGGCACCTGGCTGCCTCAGCCAGTAGAGCATGCGACTCTTGATCTCAGGGTTGTTAGTTCGAGCCCCATGTTGGGTGTAGAGATTACTTAAAAATAAAAGCTTAAAAAAAAAAAGTTATATGGAACTATATGCTGTTTAAAGAAATTCACTTTAAATTCATTGATATAGGTAGGTTGAAAGTGAAAAGATGGAAAAAGATACCATGTAAACATTAACTTTTTAAAAAGCAGGAGTGGCTCTTTAATACGTAATAAAGTAGACTTCAGAGCAAAGAAAATTTCTAGAGACAAAGACATATGAAAAATGGATTAATCTGTGAGGAAGACACAATGATCTAATATATAGCACCAAACAACAGAGCCTCAAATACATGAAACAAAAACTGATAGAGCAGAAAGTAGAAATAGACAAGTCCAAAATTATTGTTGAGGACTTCAACACTCCCCTCTGAGCAACTGATAGAACTACTTGACCTGAAATCAGCAAAGATATAAAAGATTTGAACAATACCAGCAATAAATAGGATCTAATCAATGAATTATAGAACATTCCACCACTAACAACAGAAAACACATTTTTTCAACTTCATGTGGAACATTTACAAATACCTGGGGTCATAAAACAGAACTCAGCAACTTTAAAATAATTGAAATCATACAGAATATGATCTCTGACCCTTATAGAAACAAACTAGAAATTAACAACAGAAAGACAAGAAAATCTCTAGATGTGCAGAAATTGAATGACACATTTCTAAATAATCTATGGGACAAAAGTCTCAAAGGAAGTTTAAAACTACAAAGAACTAAATGAAAGTGAAGATGTAGCATATGAAAATTTGTGGGATACAGGCAAAGCAGTTCTAAGAGGGAAATTTATTTTACTAAATGTATTAGAATAAAAGGGAGGTCTTGAGTCAGTAAGCTAAGCTCTTACCTCAAGAAATTAGAAAAAGACAAGCAAAATAAACCCAATACAAGCAGAAGGAAGAAAATAGTAAGGAGCAGAAATCAATGAAATTGAAAACAGAAAAGCAATAGAGAAGGCCAATGAAATCAAAAGCTGGTTCTTTAAAAATGTCAGTAACATTGATAAACTTCTAGCAAGACTAACAAAGCATAAAAAAGAGGATATGTAAATTATCAATATTAGAAATGAAAGAGAGAATTATCATCACAAACCCTACACACATTGAAGGATAATGCTATGAGCACTTTAATTCAGCCACTTAGATGAAATGAACAAATTCATCAAAATCTGCCAACTATCAAAACTCACCAAGGATGAAATAGATGACCTAAATAGTCCAGAACTATGAAAGAAACTGAATTCATAAAACCCTTCCTAAAAAGAATCTCCTGACCCCGATGGTTTCATTTAGTGAATTTTGCTAAATGTTTCGAGAATCAATACCAACTCCAAACAGTCTTTTCCAGGAAATAAGGGAGAATGTTTCCCAATGTATGATACCAGCATTATCCTAATGCCAATATCAGACAAGGTGGTTGTACAAAAAGAAAATTACGGCCCAGTATCCATCATGAATACAGATGTAAAAGTCCTCTACGAAATATTAGCAAATCAAATCCAGTGATACATAGAAAGAATAATTCATCTAAGAGGAGTTTATCCCAGGAATGTAAGGCTCGTTCAATATTTGAAAATCAATCAATGTAATCCACCATATTGACAGTATACAGAAAAAAACCCACATGATCATATTAATTGATGCAGAAAAATAATTTGATGAAATTCAACATCATTTATGATTAAAAATACAACTGTCAGTGAAGTAGGAATATAAGGGAACTTTCTCGACCTGATGAAAGGCATCCACGGGCTGGGGGGGGGGGGGAACAACTGATTATATCATACTTAATGGTGAAAGACTGGATGCTTTTCTGAAAAAATCATGAACAAAACAAGGATAACTATTCTTATCACTCCTATTCATCACTGTATCCTTATCACTCCTATTCATCACCTACACATTGCAATAAGGCAATTTTTAAAAGTATAAAGACTGGAAAATGAGGGGGAAAAAACAGTTCCTATTTGCAGACAACAAGATAGTCTGAATAGAAAATCCATAAGGAGTCTATTTTTTAAAAAACCTCTTAGGACTAATAGGTGACTTTAGCAACAGATCAGTATATCAGGTCAAAACATAAAAATCAATCATATTTCTATATGCTGGCAATGAAAAATTGAAAACCAAAAATTTGTTGAATACCATTTTTAACAGCTTTAAAAATGAGATATGAAATATCTCAAAACATATATTGAGAACCATCAAACACAAAGGAAATCAAAGAATCACTAAATAAGTGAAGAGATATACCATGTTCATGTATTGGAAAACTCAACATAGTAAAAATGTCAGTTTTCCCCCAAACTGATCTATAGATTTGGTATAATTCTATCAAAATTCCAGCAGGATTTTTTTAGATATAGACATGCTAAATCTAAAACCTTTATGGAAGGGTATATAAAATAATTTTAAAGAAAGAATAAAGTTGAAAAAATCTCTCGATTTAATGATTTATGATAAAGTTACAGTAATCAAAATATTGGTAAATGTGTCTTATGTGCATTCTAAGAAGAATTTCCCTTTTTTTGTGTCTGTTTTAACCAGCAGTTGACCAAGTTGATTTCTTCTTTTTTTTTTTAAGTTGTGTTTATTTAAGTAATCTCTACACCCAACGTGGGACTCGAACTCACCACCCCAAGGTCAAGAGTCACACGCTCTGAGACGTCAGGTGCCCAGACCCAGCTGCTTTCAATCTTCAACAAGTTTCAGCCAGTGTTCTGTGGGTTGTCATTCCACTGTCAGCCCAGTTTCCAAAGGCTTTGCCGTGCTATTTGGAGCAGCCCTGACTGTGTGCCAACTAGTGTCCAGTTTAGGATTTGGGTGGTGGTCACTCCCATCGTTCTATCCTCAACATCTGTGATGTACTGTTTAGGGTCAGAACGATATGTACACAGCTTGGGGGTAAGCCTAAGAATTCATAAATAACTTGATTTTTTTTCCTGAGCTTTTCCCTTTTCATGATCTCCCTTGTCTTTGTTGGTTCCTTGGGGGGTTTTTTTGGTCCTCAAGTCGGAAAACTTTATTTACCCTGCCCTGCTATACTCTGGCCGTGACTGCCCCTATGATCTCCAGCCAAGCAACATGAGGACTGAGCGAGTATAAAGTTATTTTAGGTTCTTATGAGATGCTGATGTCACCACTGCTGCCACAGTCACAGGATTCCTTGGGGGCTGGGACACAAGAGAGTGAAGGGAAAAAAAGAAAACAACAAAACATGGCTTTCCTCTACTCTGTGTCTTTCCTGTTTCTCAAGAGGGCTTCTCCTTGAACTCTCTCTGTGCTGATGCCCACTTCCAGGATTTTGAGCTATGTCTAGAGAATACTGGAGAAAAATAAAAAGATAAACTCACCATCTGTTCAGTAATTCCAGAGACCTTCTCGGATCTTCTGTTACCATTTGCTTTTCAGAGTCTTCAAGTAGCTGTTGAATCCTGTCCAGGTTTGATGGACTGTATTCAGTAGGAGAAACAGGGTTAAATGTGCCTACTCCATGTTACCTGGAATGAGAATACATGTCATTGCTTTTGTTCAACTCATAAATTAATGAGGGAACCAGTAAGATGTTAATATTGGTCCAAAGGACATTTGAGGAGCTAGGGATTTATATCCAATTTAATTAAAGAATGTTAGAAAAAGATGGCTGAGTTACATTAAAAATAAACCAAAAACTGGTTACCATCCTACAGGACAATAAACTATAACCTCTGGCCATATCTTCTCCATTGACAGAAATAATGTGCATCTCTACTAAACAAACACATGTTAGCTAGCAAATTCTCTAAGTTTGAAACGATTAATTCACCGAATATTTTAATTAAACAATATCTTTACAAAGTACATTCCAGTTTTCCTAAGTACAGAACTAAGTACATTTCCCTATAAAAACTTTAGGTAAGTCTTCCCCTGCATGACATGAAAATTCCATGCTAGCCTTATTTTGTTTTGCCTTTTTTCCAAGTTTTGGGTCATTTTTCTTAAAAACAGTAATTCAAACTCTTCTTGCAGAAGGTCTCACCTGAAGCAAGAGATGATGTAAGACTGGCTTACACTCCCTGAGGAGGCAACCTATTTTTTCCCAATTCAATAAATGTTTATTACATACCTACTATGCACCAGACATCTGGCTAGGCAATTGTATGCAAGACCAGTATATGATTTTCATAATATGTATCAATCATGTTGTGTTCTCTTGACAGTTAATTTCTCTTACATAATATAGAAACCATAAAACTCTATTGTTGTCATCAAAAATTTGAAAACTGCACATGATACGGTCGTTAAGGTATAAAATACTCTCTTTCTGGGGTGCTCTTCAGATGAACTCGGAGTGCAGTTAGTGCCTATTCATTTTGTGACTTTGATTGCTGCCGTTTCCTCTCAAAGGAAAGACCGAGGGAAAAAAGAAGAGGAAAAAGTGAAGGAGGAAGAGGAGTTTGCGGCAGCCCCAAAATTGGCTGGAGAAGGGAGCCCTGATAAAGAATGGTACCCTCCCTCCGACCCGGGCTTCTGTGTTTATGTGTATGAAGTGACCAAGTCAGTATTTCCCATAACCAATATTAAGGAGCAGATTGAGGCTCTTGCAAAGTAAGTGGTCTCTATATACATCGGCATTTTAAGTTTCTGAAGCAAAGTTTTTGATTTTAGCGGTTTGCATTTCTTAGCCCATTTTCAGCTAACGACATTGTAATTACTGCCCCCCCACTTCTGACCTTGAAGCAGAAACATAATAAATTGGAAAAAATGCCCAATTTCTATTTTAGGTCCTATTTCCGCCAAGAATCAGAGCTAGGAGCTGGAAATTGCTTAAAGAAAAACACTTTTGTCATTTTCTCCAGCTAAACCATTAAAGGCATCGTTCAACGTGATCCTGAAGAAGTTAGGAATGAATCAAAAGTTTGAAAATTAAATTACTCCAAAAATAAAAAAAGAAAGAAAGAAAATTAAATTACTCCTTAGGTACCTGGGGTGCTCACAATTTAACGAAGCGTATTGTGAATTCTTTGTAAACTCACAAATTATTTTCTTTTTTTAATTTTTTCAATTTGAATTCAATGAATTAACATATAGTGTATTATCAGTTTCAGAGGTAGAGTTCAGTGATTGATCAGTCTTCTATAACACCCAGTGCTCATTCCATCACGTGTGCTCCTTAATGCCCATCACCAGGTTACCCCATCCCCACAAATTCTTTTCTGATACAAATAACCGTCGCTATTTTTAGGTCAGACAGATGTCTGATATTTTGCGTTTCGCGTTGCTCTCGAGTGTGGTTGTGAGCGTTCTAAGAGGTGGCTGTTTGGGCAGGCTAGACACTCTGTGTGAGCCAGTGATGTTGCCTTCTTAATTAGAGCATTTAATGTGAGTCCACTAAGAGACATCTGAGAACTTGACTTGGTAGCTGTAAGGGGTTAGGAATCGCAGGAAGTGGAGGGTGGCCTCCATAACTGGCACCGACAACCAGTTAGTGAGCTACTGGATCCTGCAACAGCTGTAGTCTCCACGGGAGCTTGTGTCTATTCCAAGTAGCAGTGCATTGCACTCATCAAACCTGGATGTGACAACTGCAAGAAACACAGCCGCCAGATCATTGACTTCTTGTCAGCCAGAACTGGAAGAGAACATTTTTGGCGACTGAAGTTTTCCTGATGTCCTTGAGAAGTGATGACTCGAGCAGAACTCTGATTTAGCTCATTTCAGCATTTGTCAGATGTCCTCATGCTTTGTTCCTATCAGAAATACTTTTCATCATTCCCAAATAATTGTTTTTTTAACCTGAGCCCTTTTCGAGGCGAGATCCAGAGATTTGTCCCCGTGCCTTTGGTTTCCCACATTCATTACAGGATACCTGGCGGGGGTCCGTGCGACAGCTCTCTCCCCGCCCCTTTCTCTGTTTTTCAACGTTGTTCTTCTTTGCTTGATCCTACATACAGCAAGAGGAAATTCTTTCTTAAAATTTGCAATTCTGCCTTTACTCCAAGATGTAGTAGGCTTCATCAGTCGACAGAAGATTTTTGCAGGTGTGTTTATTGACTTCTTCAGGGAGAGCCTCAAATGAGGAGGAAACCCCTAGGCAAACTATACCACCCAACTTCCTTAGTTTTCCTTCTGCCCCCTTCCTCTCTCCTCTCACTTCAGGGTTACATAAATGCCTCTAAATAAAAAAAATAAATAAAAATAAGACAACTTAAAAGGAAAAAACTTATAAAACTTGAAAATATTTGGGAATCCAATGGGAAAATTTCCTATGTGTTCACATTATCTCTGAGTTCAAATTCCTTAAAAGAAGGACCATATGTTAGTACAATGCCTTGGATTTCAGATTGAAACGTTTGAAAATACTTTTCAAGAGCAAGATAGAACTTTAAGACTGCACTGATACAAATTTAGTGTGATATTGATTTGTATCTTGTTATAAATATCGAAATTAGCATTCATTTCTTCCTTTGTGTTGAATGAAATTGTTAGAATTTCAGTTTATACATGAGAGTTTGAAGACAGTAGGCATAATGTTAACACGCTTATAGTAAGTTTAAAAAGTAAAGCCAATGATAAAAGTCAGAGGAAATATAGTTTTCACACATACAGTTACACTCAAAGCATCCAAAACGAGATATTAAACTTGACTGATTTGATCTCAATGTAATTGACACAGGTATGTGGCAGAAAAAATGGGCGGTAAAGTGTCAAAAGAGAAACTACATGATTTCAGCTGGGAACTTCATATAAGTGAACTAAAATTTCAACTTAAATCCAACGTTATACCAATTGGACTGATCAAAAAAGGAATCTTCTACCATCGAGCTTTGCTTTTCAAGGTACTTAAGATGTTTTGCCTCACTTGCCAGTAGGTACAAATGTTTGTCGTTATTATAATGGTGTGAGCCGTCGGCTAACACTTAACTGGCTAATATCAATCCTATCGTTTAGAGTTACTTCTATTTGAGATATATATGTAACGTGTGTATTTGCCAGACTATCGGAAGCATATTCATTCAACATTTATCATACATCTACTATAGGCCAAGGGCTCTCCTAAGGTCTGGGAATATAGAGATACTAAAGTGGCAGCCCCTACCCCAGGTGCCTAAGCCCGACTTGTGGGTTCTAAGGAGATGTCAGGGAAAGTTTCAGGGGATGAAGTGATATGCAGCCTGAGTATTAGAGGCTAAGTAGGATTTCAGCAGGTAAAGAAGGAAGACAAGAGCATTCTAAACAAACCAATATTTTATACAAAATAACTGGAATGAGAGCCCCTGGTCCATCTGAGGAGTGTAGAGTAGTTTGTCTGGATGAAGGAAAGAGGAGGGGTTGGATGAGGCTAAGGGCCAGATCACAAAGCACCATGTGAGTTTGCACTTGATCCTAAAATCTGTGAGTAGCCACTGAATGTTGTTAAGGGGAAAGCAGCAACATGATTTTGGAAGACCGTTCAGGCAACAGAATGGGGAATCAATTAGAGCAGGGGCAGGACTGGAGACAGGAAGACCAACTGGAAGGTCATTGGAGCAAGAAATACAGGTGACCTTTACTAAAGCAATAGCTGTGAAGACGTGGAAGAAGGTGTGAATTTACAGGGAGATTTAAAACAGTTGGGTGTCTGCCTAGGTGTGGTATGAGGGACTGCATGAGAACAAAGTGAATTTTCAGGTCCTGGGCAGGGCAACTGGTAATGATGGCATTATTCACTGAGATGGGGACACTAAAGAAGGATCAGATACGAGAAAGAGGGGGTGATTTTTTTCTCCATTGTGTCAAGTGTCTGGAATACAATAGGAGCTGCAAAAATGGTTTCTGAACTCTAGTCTGAATGTATAAGATTCCTATCCCCTCCCAAATACCTACAAACCTCTTTACATCCATGTATATCTTGCTTCCAGTTCTAAGCGAATTCTATCTCTAATCCAAATGCCAACCTTCCATATTTTCTTGGATTTCTTGCTTTATCAAATTTTCTCCTCCTTAAATCTCTTTCTCTCTATTAGCTGTTTTTCCTTTAAAATCTAAAGTTAAGTCTGTACTCTTTGAAAAGGAAATAGAAATCTTTTCTCATCATAGCTACAACTACTCCTATAGCTCCTATTACCATGACCACCATCATTTTGAGCTACGTGTCAAGCACCTGATAAATGCAATTGTGAAGAGTCTCACAAATGCCAAAGGTTGAAATTACTACCCTTGTTTGAAAGACAAGAAAACCGAACTCAAAGAGAGAATTTACCCAAGGTCAACCAGAGGCCCAGCTGGAACCCGTACCCATGCCTGTCTGAATCAAACCTACCACATTGCTTCTATCTGTAGATAATTCTCATTCCAGGGCAAAATTCAAAGTCATCTCAGCACCTTAGTCATCTCAGTCCCTCCTTAGCATGCCTCATTTTTCTCCTCAGCCCACTGCAGCCTGGCCTTAGCTCCCTGTCTTACTTGATATGTCAAAGAATTTGTCACTGATCCTTCTCATCCCTTGACATCACTCTCTTTAGTAACTTCTATCCTCTCTTTCCACCTCATCTCAGTCGCCTTTGGTGACCTCTTTTCCTCCATGCCCCTTCAATGTGGGGGTCCCTCACGGTTCCAACCCAGACTCTTTTCTCACTTTATGTACTTTCTACGGTGCGGTCCTCCTGTCACGTGACCTTAAACACTAACTGCCTAAGGTACCCAGATTCTCTCCTCTGTCCCACAGACCTCTCCTGATTCCTGATCTGTTTGCGCTCCAGCTGGCTGCACCCGAGCATCTCCTAGGCACTGTATTAGTGTGCTCATGCTGCTGTCTCAAAATACCATACACTGGGGGGCTTAAACAGTAAACATTTATTTCTCACAATTGTGGAGACTGGGAAGTCTAAGATCAAGGTGCCAACAGAGTCAGCATCTGGTGAGGACCCTCTTCCTGGTTTGCAGTGGCCACTTTCCGCCTCTGTCCTCACATCCCGGACAGACAGGAGGCTCTGATCTCTTCCTCCTCTTACTGAAGCATTAATCCCGCAGTGGGGGCTCCATGTTCATGACCTCCTCTGAACCTAACTACCTAAAGACCCATCTCCCAATACCACCCTACTGGGGATCAAGGTTTCAGCATATGAACTGGGTGGGGGGTGGGGGGAGACACGAACATTCAGTCCATCTCATTATGCCGAACTGAATCTATTACCCTCACACCTGCATCGAGTGACACAATTCATTAGCTGGGTCTTGCCCACCCCTGACGGCCTGACCGCTAATACCAATGATAAAATCTTTTATCCTTCCACCCTCCTAAATTGTTCACTCCTGTAAATACTCTTCATCTTCCCTATTTTCTTCCAGTTTGTTGCCTCCTTTTTGGCTTTACTTTTACCCCTTGGCAGCCTAGATGAATTATCCTTAGACCTTATAATTGGCTCACTAACTTCCCCCACTTTCTTGACCCCATCCGTCCTCCCTACTGCCTTGCCAGTCCCCCCGGGGCCAGTCGGATTGCTTGCCCTTTCCACTGTGACACTCGGGCTATGGAACTTGACAGTGGGGAGTGCCACAGCCGAGTCAGCGTGCCCAACTCATGTGGACAGTCATTTGGCCTGGCCACTCTTTTCCAGCTCCTGGTCACAGGCTTTTCCTTTTCCCGCAGCAGCTCTGCCCCACGTGTCTGTCCTACTAACACTTTCATCTCTGCCTCTTCCTCTAAGCAGACGACTTTGTTTCGCACTTTGCAGAGAAGATGGAGACTTTCAGCTGGGAACTCATTCAACTCAGTGGGAGGCAGTATCACCCTGAGGCTAGGAACTCAGACTCTGGGGACAGATTCCCTGGCTTCCACATTAGGTCACCACTTACGGTGACCTTCCTCAGGAAAATGATCTGGCCTCAGTTTCACTCTCCATAAAATGGGAAACGCAATCGTTATCTATTTCACAGGATTATTTTGATGATTTAAAGTGCCTTGACATGGAGTTAAGAGAGCAATAAATATTATTTCAGAGAACATGTTTATTTTTGACTCTCTACCCCACTAGACAATGAGTATAAGAGGATTCTTGTACCAATTCCAGTGGGGGGAGGGATGGCAGGCCCGGGGTGGGGGGAGCAGCTTTTATACATCCACCCAATCCTCAGACATCAGCTAGGTCAATGCAACTCAATTCTGACACTACCCACCTGGGGACAGCGTCAGACCCCACAGGTTACGGGCTCACTCCTGCAACACTGCTCCCTCCCCGCCACACAAACTTCAGCCAACCAGTCACAAGCCCGGCTGTCATCTGCGCTTCTGACCAGCCAGCTATAGATTGGAGGTTCCCAAGAACACAGCCCCTCAGGGTTGATTAATTTGCCAGAGGGGCTCACAGAACTCAGAAACATTTTACTTACTAGATCACCAGTTTATCATAAAAAGATATAACTCAGGAACAGCCAGATGGAAGAGATGCATAGAGAAAGGTAGGGGGAGAAGGCTTGGAGCTTCTGTGCCCTGCTCCAGGCGCCCCACTCTCCCTGAATCTCCACGGGGTCACCAATCCGGAACCTTTCCGAATTCTCGCCTTTTGGGTTTTCAGGGAAGCTTCATTTCATAGCCATGATTGATGAAATCATTGCCACTGGGGGCTGATTCAACCTGCAACCCCTCTCCCCTCCCCAGGTTCAGGGTGGGACTAAATGTTGTAACCCAATCATAAGATTTGTTCCCCTGCCAAACAGCCCCCATCCTTAAGTGCGGTCCAGAAGTCACCTCATTAACATAAGGAAAGACACTTTTATCGTTCTCATCACTTAGGAAATTCCAAGGGTTTAGGAGTTCCGTGCCAGAAACGGGACAAAGACCAAACGTGTATTTCCTATTATAAATGACAATACCACAGAATGCCATCCATTTGGATTCTGTTGTATTCTAGTTGACTGTTTACCAGGCAGGCTCAGACTTGATAGGATGGAAGGCTCTAAAAGTGACAACCATGTCTTAATTATCTTGGTCCACCCAAGAAAGACTACCTTGGTGAAGTCAATACACAGTAGGTAATCAATAAATCACATTAATATATAGATGGATTTTTAAAACAACACAATTCTTGTCTTCTACTAGGAACACCTATTGAGTACCTACTCTGTGCAGCATTCATAGCTCTAGGCCCTTGACACGTATTCATTCCCTTCATCTCCATAACCACCCTGCTAGGAAGGAGGTTCGACTGTTGTTATCCTCATTTCTCAGATGAAGAAATAGAAGTACAGAGAGGCTGAGTCATTTGCCTGAGGTGACAACAACTAGTAAGTGGCTGAGCCAAAATTCAAATCCAGGCAGTCTGAGCAGTCTCTTAATCCACTATGATGTGGCTAAGAAGTTTCCAGATTATTTTAAAGGTACTTTTTAAATAACTTCAAAATCAGGACAAACTGAAGAGAGCGCTTCTAAGGAACATAAGCCACTCCGGAGGAAGTGGCATCAGGCATCCCAAGAAGGGCCAACCCCCTGCTCACGGCAGCGTCCCCATCACACAGAATAAATCGGCAAGAAAGAGGTCCCCACCAATTTGATCCCTCCATTCAATCCCGCTGCATAGCACACCCACAGAGCAGCCTAGAAGCATGGAAAGATTGATAGATGCGGTAGTGCTGAAAGCCCGTGGAATAGCTATTCTCCAATGACGTTATCAATCTTGTGCTGATACAATGCAGTGTAACTGCCTGAAAAATGTCACTTCCCAGCAGGACCTACGCAGAGATTTTGAGTCTACAGGATCTTGGGGAACAAGGGAACTTACCACATTTTATTGGCTCCTATCACAATATCCCACATTTTTTTTCCAGCCTCCTTTCTAAGCACTTCTCTGCAAGAGTTGTGTATTTCCCCTTCAACAAGGTGGGTCTTCCAGCTAAGGATTTTTCTCCGCCCCTCTCCCTCCTCACTTTTGGTTGATCTTGTGTTTTCTCCCACAGGCGCTGGCTGATAAAATTGGCATCGGCTGCTCTCTGGTTCGTGGGGAGTATGGCAGAGCCTGGAATGAAGTTAAGTTGATGAATGAATCTCGTAAGGGACTGATTGGGGCTCTCCCTCCTCCTGAGGTGTATATCGTTGACCTCATGTTCCATCCAGGCGGGTTGATGAAGTTAAAAAGTAAAGAGGCAGATCTTTACAGATATCTCTAAGCTACCAAATGAACAAAAAGGGGTTCACACAAGAAGTGCATTATATACACTTCTTATGAAGTTCACCAATTGATTTTATTTCTTTAAATAAAAGTATTAGAAATGTTCTCTCTGTGTAGAAATGAGGACACTTGGATTGAACTTGGTGGTGGTGGTGGTTCTGATTTCAGGTTCTTGGCAAGAGTTCAGTCTGATTAGATCCTATTATGCTCACTGTCCCTCATGTAAAGATTATTATTGTCAAAATTAATCCACCCCACTCTTTCCCGAGGAGCCTCTCTGCCCTTTGGGAATCATGTGGTAAAGCACCCAGCTGCCGGCCGCTGTTCCTGGGACAATACCGTGGCCTCATGCCTGTCATTCTTCACGCCCAGAATGGTTCAGGAACAGTTGGTTAAATAAACTCAGTAGTATTTTTTTTTTTAAAGATTTTACTTATTTATTTGACAGAGAGAGAGACAGCGAGAGAGGGAACACAAGCAGGGGGAGCGGGAGAGGGAGAAGCAGGCTTCCCGCTGAGCAGGGAGCCCACTATGGGACTTGATCCCAGGACCCTGGGACCATGACCTGAGCCGAAGGCAGACGCTTAACAATTGAGTCACCCAGGCGCCCCGTAAACTCAATAGTGTTTTATGTCTTCTGTCACCTTGTCCCACTTTCTTAAAGTCAGATTATTGATAGTTCGAGTATGTATAGATCGATTTTAGTATTACAAATTCCTTTCTAAAATTTTTTTGTTCACACTTAAAAACAACGTATTATTAAGAACACCGTCTAATATACTTCACTGAACTAAAAATCTTTCTAAAACCCATTCCCATAAACTGTGTTTGTCTTTGGTCCTGTCTTTGTTTTACTTGAAGATATACCTTCAGTTAAAAACAACTCTGATTTGCTTTTACACATTTTCATGCTGGGTCACAAAAATAGTTGTTTTGAATTTATGTAGCCTAAAAATTCTTCTTTGGAAAATTTTAGATATAGAAAGAGAGTAAATCTTTGTGAGAAATTGTGTTTTCAGTATTGAGAATGAAACAGGGAGCAAACACACATTTTAAAAGATAAATAAAAACTAGTAATATGATGACTCTCATAAAGTATATATATCCTCGCCTGACTTTAAGTCTAAAGTTTACTGTAATCATTTTACTAGAAGGTTTTCAAAAGTCAGATTGATTTTAGAAATTAAGGCTGAGATGATTCTACACAAACCGATGGTAACTTCAAAGAATTTGTATTTCCTTATTTCAAATTAAAGTTCTTTATATCAAATGGTGTGGTAATTATATTTATCATGCAATTTCGTGAACTGGTGCGTGGATTATACCCGTCTAAGCATTTTCAAGTCTGTTTTGATCCAGAACACATTTAAAGTGGATTACAAAGATATGTAAGATGTAACAAGATAAAAATAAATGAAAAACAGGCGTAAATGTTGGAAAGAAAGTTCGACGAGGCCAGGAATAAGCTTAGAATTTGAATGCATCCATGAAAATCCCATGCATATGTTAGCAGTGGGTGAGAAGTTGACGCTAAGCTCTCTAGCAGACAATGCAGTGGGAAATGCTATCAGTTACATGATTTATAATAGGGTCCGCTAGCTAAAAGCACAAAGCAGTTTCTCAGGAGGAATAAAGACCAGGGGGATTCCTCTTTGGGAGCTTCATACAGATGACAAATGTAATATAGAAAATAACATTGTTGAAAAACAACCTCCTAGTAAGTTCTGGAAAGGGTTTTTGTAGGCAATGGCCTAACAGCAAAATGGAATGAAGCAGCAGTTGCATTCAGAGCCACTGTGCTGTGGTTCATGTAGACGTGACATTCTTCAGTCTGGTCCAAGCCAAGGGCCATCCCCCTCCCCTTTTTCTCATCTTAGAAACATTTATGTATAATGTCTCTCTCAACTGGCTTCTAGGTAATTATTGCACAGGTTTGAGTTTCAATTCTATTTTTAGACAGTTCTTCGAAGTTCATCTATTTTGTGTTACCAAAAGACAACACATTCACAATAGCAACACAAAGTATAAAGTACCTAGAAATAGATTCAATAAGAAATACACAGGAAAAACTATAAAATTTTAATGAGATCTGAATAAATGAAGATGCACATCATTTTCCTTGATGGAAACTCAACAATATAAAGATTTCAGTGCTCCCCGTATTAATATAGACATTTAGTATCTCATTTAGAATCCCAATGCATTTTCTTTTCTGAAACCTGACAAATAGTAAACTTTATCTGGAAGAATGAATACATGTGTATGCCAATAATATTTGCAATAAAAAAATGAAGAGGAATTGGGTCCATTATATATCAGAACATATATTAAAAAGTAAGAAATTAGTATGGAATGGGCATAAAAATAGAACAATATTAAGAGTACAGATACAGATACATTATATATATGTATATATGGATTATATATATGTGTGTGTATATATATATATATATATATATACGGATTTAGTGTTGATAAAAATAGCTTTTCTGCCAGGAGCAGGGCACAATGATAGCCTATTCAGTAAATGACTATGGGAAAGTTATTATCTTGGCAAAAGAACATCCTCTCTATTTCTGACAGATAAACTAGAAGCCATAGAGGAAAATATCTGACAAGTTTGGCTCTGTAAAACTTTAAATTCCTGTTCAGAAAAATACAGCATCAGCAAAAATATTTCTGTTCGGCAAAATAAAATGTAAGCAAAATCATAGGGAGGAAAACATTTGCAGCATACGTAACAGACACCATGTCAATATTCTTAACAAATAAAGAGTTTCTGTAAACCAATGAGGAAAAGATAATTCACCTGGAGAATAGTCAAAAGACAGCAGTATTTCAATAAGACATCTATACAGTGGCAATAAACCCCGGATTTCTGATCGCAGTAGCTTGTCTTTTGTCACTTTACATGTCAAACCCAGGTTGGTAGAGGGGCTCTGCTTCACACAGTCTCCCAAGGACCCAGGCTGACAGCAATCCCTCTGTTTTGTAGCAGCACTATCTGGAATACAGGACCTTCTAAGCCACTACAGTGGGAGGAGAAAATGCCGAGGATCTCCTTCAGGAATTACGTGCTTTGGGCTGACATAGCATGTGATTTGGTCAGAACTAGACCCGGGAAATATGGGGTAATGTCTGGAACCAAGAAGATCTGAGTTAGAATCCTACCCTGTCACCTAAATAGTGTGCAAACTCTGGCAGCTGTTGTGGTTGTGAGGTTTCAAAACAATTTCTATAAAGTAGCTTGTTGTTACTCTGTCAGAATCAAAGGCCTCAGTGTGTATACTCACATATGTACACATCCCTTCCTGCCCCTAATCACACACCCGTCTGTCATTTGCATCATGGTCTTATTTCATCTCCACAGCAGAGTTATTAGGCATATAGATTTGGGAGCAGAGCCTCTGGTGACAAATTCAGTCCAAATTTAAAACTTGGCTCCTTACTAGCTGAGTGATTTTTGGATAAGTCATTTAACTTCTCTGAGCCTCAGTTTTGTTACTTGTAAAATTCCTAAACAACATAGTGTCCATGGAAGGATTATACAAAGTATACAATATGCAAATATTTCTTATTTTCCAGAAGAGTAAACTGAGGGACAGAGAGGTTAAGTACTTTTGTTAAGGTCATACGGGTAAAAAAAGGTAGATGCACAACTTAATTTCAGCTCTGACTCTAAAATCTGGGCCTCTACCGTTGCTATTATATTGCCTCTCAATATTAAAGGCCTATAGAATTCATACATAAAATCATAATAGAATTTACCCTGTCCAACAATACTTAATATTTGTAAAATTGTGATTTGTGGGTTGTTTATTGGCAGATCCTACAGATCTCTTGTCCTGAGTTCTGCAACAGCCTTATTTGAATTCATTATATATTCCCACCTGACGCTTTGATGGCGATCCTTTGAAGTCAAGTCCACTTTTATCATTAAAATAATTATATTCATGATTTTAAGAGCACAAGCCTAAGCAAAGCTTTTGTCAGTTATCTATATGATGATATTCAGGTCATTTTAATGAAAGAATAGTATCTTTAACTATTAAACTGTAGACAAATGATGTGTTACTATTGCATTGCTTTAAGAATCTACCCCCAAACAGTGATATTTTCCATGTAATTTTCATAGAGTCAGTTGATCCAACCCTTAGTAGTACTGAGTTAGAGGGGGGAAAAAAAGCAACTATCACCACCAGTATGTGTATTCCAGCCTTTCTGTGAAGAATTCTAAAGGAAAATGCACCATCTCCCAAAACTCTCTAAGTCATATTCCAGATTACTCCTTTGGCAGAGGAATAACATGGTAATATCTTGTGTGTGTATAAGCGCGTATGTGCCTGCGTTTACAGCTCTCTTTTCTTTTTTTCTTTTTAAAGATTTACGTATTTATTTGACAGAGAGATAGACAGAGCCAGAGAGCACAAGCAGAGGGAACGGCAGAGGGAGAGGGAGAAGCAGGCTCCCCACTGAGCAGGGAGCCCGATGCAGGACTCGATCCCTGGGATCATGTCCCGAGCCGAAGGCAGACGCTTAACCATCTGAGCCACCCAGGTGCCCTACAGCTCTCTTTTCTATGCTCACATAATGTTCTGTTCATACCTCTTCAGCACATTTTGGGGGAATTCTTTATTCTACATGAATCTGTTTATTTCTTTAGATCAGAGGTCACCAAGTGTTTTCTGTAAAAGGCCAGACAGTAAATATTTTAGGCTTTGCAGGCCATGGAGTCTCTGTTGCAACCATTCAGTTCTGCTATTGTAGCATAAAAACAGCCACCGATAATGCCTAAACCATAGAAATGTACTTACCGAAAAATGTGTGGGCCGGATTTGGCTCATGGGCCAGTTTGTCAACCCTTGCTTTCAGTAATGAGCATTTTGAGGGTATGGACATGGAAGTAGTTGTACTTTACTTAGCCTCATCTCTGAGCACCTGGCTAACATTCAGGGGAGCCCCCCCCAACACTGCCATTTTGTCTTCCTTCGTTTCTTTAGGCTCTAAGATGGATCTACTTGATATTAATCCAATGGACGCCCAAAGCAGATGCCTTATTTTTCTATAAGGATGAGGACAAATTTGACCTCTCTAGAAAAGAAAAGAAATATTCCTGTCTTCTGAAGTGTGAAGTATCTGAGGTTTTACCCCAGTGGCAAGCTAACTGCCACAGTTTCGTGGTTGCTGGCATAAGACATGATACTCCTGGGTCAGAGACAAAGGACTTTGTTACTCATAGCACAGCAAGCAGCATGAGCCAGTGCAGTGTGTTAATTCTCCTTGCTCCCAAGTATCATGGGGACAACCTGGATAGACCCAGAAGGATGCCTACAGGTGCAGTGGATTGCATTTCAGGAGGGGGACCCTGGGCTTAGAGAGCCCAATCTTTTATAATGGGCAGTAAACATACTTACCCTTTCACCAGAGGGAGACACTATATCTTCCCAGGCTGGGTGCCAACATCCATGAAAAGATAGTCTGGAACAAAGGGCAGTTAGGAAGCCTCTGTTTAAAAGACATGCAGAAACAAAGGAAACTCATGGAGGATTGTCTCCCAGGAGCTTGATCAATTCTTACAGTATAAAAGGCTTTATGGAATTTCTCATCTATAAAATAGAGATAATTGACACATGGTTATGGAAACCTACCCTAGCCATTATCTCTATAATTATATATATACACTTTTATAAAATTTTATATAAATACATAAAAGTTTATTATATATCAGTTCAATGACTTATGTATCAGCTCAATGACTCATGAGTCCAAATTTTCTTTCTTGACAAAGGAGTGTTGGTGAGAAAGTATGGTAATTATCCTCAATACCATCCCACTAATCTTTTGTCTACAAGTTCAAATCCAGATTCAGATAAGCCTCACTTTCTCCCCTAAGCTTCCCCAGATGCCTTTTGCTCTTCTGATGACCTCTATAACCCTATCTTTGGCACACATTTTGGCTTTTCCCCTTATGCTTACTGCCCGGCACTGCCATTTTCCTAATGCACGTAACTATCGGGGACTAGTTCAGAGCACACATGGTCCTTGGAGTCAGAGAAACTTGGGTTTGAGTCCTCCATCTACCATTCTTAGCTGTGGGATGTTGAGCATTTTCTTGTCTTTAAAATGAGGATGTAAGGGGCACCTGGGTGGCTCAGTCGTTAAGCGTCTGCCTTCGGCTCAGGTCATGATCCCAGGGTCCTGGGATCGAGCCCCGCATCGGGCTCCCTGCTCGGCCAGGAGCCTGCTTCTCCCTCTCCCACTCCCCCTGCTTGTGTTCTCTCTCTAGCTGTCTCTCTCTCTCTGTCAAATAAATAAAATAAAATCTTTAAAAAAAATAAAAATAAATAAATAAAAATTTTAAAAAATGAGGGTGTAATAATAGTGACCTCATAAAGTTGCTCTGAGGAATAAATAAGATAGTGCTTGTAATGTGCTCAGTACGGTGCTAAACATAGTAAGCAGCTGACAACTGCAAGCTATTATGCTTTGATCTCCTGCAACGAGACGGAAAGCTATTTCAGGTCTGGCAACTACCTTACTGGCAGACTTGCTAGCACAAGGATAACTCGAACGATATTTGTTGACTGTCCTGACGCCTTAAACTAACTGACTTTAAAGACTAAAATGGGATTTTCATTTTCATTTGAGTACTTTTGAAAGAAGCCGTGTGCTCAAGAAGAACACTGCCATCTCTGATTAGGTACTGGTTTCCTTTTACCTTTCCGTGTAGAGGAGATAATGACTGCACAGCCACTTTTGAATTTGTGCAACGGGAAGTGATAATTCAGAAACGCTCACTGTCTTTGGAGCTTATGCTGAAATCACCCTCATCCTGCATGTGTGCATTCCCATGTAACCAACCCCTTGCCTACCCACAGGATGCAACCTGTCATGAGTGCTTCATTAGGAAAGCGTGGAGCATTGCTTCCATGGTTTAATGATTTTGTATTGCTGCTTGGCCCAGCTTGCCTGTGATTTTGAATGATTCTTCTTTCATATTTACCTTTTAAAGTAATCTGTGTAGTGAAGACTTCTCAGGTCCTTGTTAACTTGCTAACAGCGCATAAAGCTCCATATTGCCTAAGATCTTGCCATCATCCAAAATCTGCAAAGGAGCAGGCCCTTGTTCTTACAAGTCCCCAGTAATCAGCATCTGTTTTGGGGATATTTCAATCACGAGCGTCTGGGTCTGACCTCAAGATGATGAGCTGAGAGCCGTCAAATTCCTTTTCCAGCTCATAGGTATCAGCCCCCAAATCCTGCAGACAGTCCGACTCTGATTACCTTGAGAAAGTCCCAGTTTGTTTTACACAAGAACAGCCGGCACACAAATGGAATCAAGCACTTTTAAGTAGTCATTAATCATACTGATGAGAACAGCTGAAACAAACAGTGTTCTCTCCAAGTACTCACATATCTGACATACAAATCAAGTGATAGTCCAATTAGTTATTTATAGGTTCCTTTCTTTGAAAAATCTTAGTGCCTATCTTTCCTCTTTGATTCCATGGTCTTTACTTTTAGAAGAAAAAAACCTTGAAAACCCCAGATGAATGCATTTATATTTATATTATCAAGTCATTTATCTGCTAAATCACTGAAAGTCAATCCTGCATACACAATTTTCTAGCTGTGTGATTTCGTTTATTTGCTTCCCGGAAAAAAAAATTTAATTTTAACTTTATTAATACATATAAGAGAGACATGCAGAAAGAGAGATCAATAGGATAGATGCTTACAGAATGGAAAGCTTGGCTTATATGCAATTATTTATTCCTTTAAGGATTAGGATGAGAGAGAAAACTTAAGTGTTCAATGAGATGAGATTTTCGTTATGCAGTTATTTTCTCTAGCCAAACAAGACAATAATAAAATAAAAAATAAAAAGGGAGCTAAGAATTGCCAGAGGTGGTCGTCACTGCCCCACTCAGAAGTAATAATATGGAACCCACCTTAGCTGGCTTTAAGGATCAGCCCAAAATTTAGCAACAGGAAAGCCCTCTCCATGCCGGGAGCCACAATTACTAGCTACACAGACCTTATTGGTGAGTTAAAAACATTTATGGGATCAGTCAAATGCTCCCTTCTCACTCATGTTCTTTACTAAATGAGTGCCCTGGGACTCAGGATTGCCATGTGCCACGCTACACCATCACGTTCAGAGAATATGCTCACAAATATGAAATCCCATAGAAAGCAAATGAAGAAATGAGGAAGGCTTTGGAGTATCTCTCAAATACCAACCATCTGATTCCATTTAGGCCTAGTTTTAGGTTCACCATTACATTATTGGCATAGTCCCGAAGGCCTGGGCTAGATTGGGGATGGTGTCTGGCTGGGAATCTAGTCCAGAGCCATAAAGTCAATCACTCCAGGAAACAAACCAAGTCTTGCCTTTGGCCTGTCGCTGGCCGAGCTTCAGAGCCTGGGAGAGGATGCTCAGAGAGTAGCTTCTCCCAGGACATGTTCTATTATCATTTTTCATGTACCATTGGCATCTCTGTCAAAGACACCATGTAGAAAGGACACAACAACCTACAGAGGTCAGCTATGAACTAGAAATTTCCACAGAGAAGATCAGAGTGGGTCTTTAGCAAGTGCTCCAAAGTGTTCTTTCAGCTCAGGTTTCAATGTCACAGGTTAAGTGTGGATATTAAGACATTAATCCAAGCAGAGATTTGCAAGTAACTCTTCTTCAAAGTTTTTTAAAAAAAATAGAACCAAACTTTTTTTTTTTTTTTTTGAGTAGGCTCTATAGCCAACATGGGGCTTGAGCTCACAACCCCAAGATCATGAGTTGCATGGTCTGCCAACTGAGCCAGCCAGGCTCCTCCCACCCCAACTTTTTTAATGAGTATATTAATTTCTATAAAAAGACAATTTAAAAATACATGAAATAAATTGTCTAAGAAACTTGAGACCCGTGTTGCACTGAATGCCTTGGTTGCAAGATGCCATTGGCTTTAAAATTTGTTATTCCAGTTTTGTTGTTGGCTGATGACAGGGTTCACACACTACTCCAAAATATGGTCACTTGGCATATGAAAATTTTTAGCTGAAGGAATTTGAGAAATGCCAGGTGCAGAAAGGTCTCCCTGACTTTCCCTGTGTCCCCCAAAACAGGTCATGAGATCCTCATGTGAGAGATGCCCTCCCTATGCCCAGAGGAAAGGAACCTCCTCATCTCTGAGACTGAAGGGCTCTGAGAGGAATTTGAAATAAAAGGCTTTGCTAAGTTTCCTCCAACGTTACAACAATTAGCTCGTATCCTTTGTCCTATCGTGTTTTCCACGACTTTCACTTTTCATCAAACCTAGTATACAAACACGAAGGTTTCACCTTTCTGGGGGTCTTCATTTTCTTATGAAGGCTCCTGTGTCATGTAAAACTTATATTAAATAAATGTGTATGCTTTTCTCTTGTTATGAGAATTTTGTCCGTTCAATCTACAGGCTCCAGCCAGAGAACCTAGGAGGGTAGGTGGAAAAAGACCTTATCTCCTCCCCTGCACTGAAGAGGCGCAGGCTTGAGCTGGTTGGCCCAACTCCTTGTCTTTTTAGATTCATGCCATTGAGATACTTAATCACTAAAATCCTTGGGCCTTGAGAATATTTAGATGATGGGCTCCCATTGGGCACCAGTACCCATTGGTATGCTATTCTTATTCTTGGGACTTGGGTATGTGGTTTCCACAGGGAGTAATATTTGTACTCTCCCTTTTCAAGCAATAGAATCACTCACTCCCCAGTCTCCTAATTACGGATGTAAATTGTGAGCACATTGTAATTAGCATAATGCCTGGAAAGGTATCTCATTATAATTTTTAAAACTTTTATGCACAGCTATAAGCAAAATTTGAAATGGCCATCGGCAAACACCATGGTGGGAGATTTGAGTCTGTTTATCGGGTAAGGCCAGGTTCATAGCCTGGCTCTGCTACTCACCGAACGCGAGGTCTTGGGCGAGTGACTCTGGCTCTCAGTTTCTTTGCCCAGAAAATGGCGATGACAATACTCCTCTCTCATCAGGTTGTTGTGAGAATCGAATAGATGAATAAACACAAAGCTGTTAAAAACGGTGCCTGGCACAGAGAATGAATCCAGTGAATGTTCACTCTCCTCAGCCCATTCACACCATGCCCTGGGACCCAGATTTTCAGACATAATCCACATAAAGGGGGAATCTGTGGATCGAAGCCATCCACAGCCTCCTTCCATTCGGGGAGGGCCACACAGGATGTGAGGAGAACAGTGGAGCCAACCACCTCCCTGACCACACCGGAAAGCCTCTCTCTTCTCCCCGTGGTTTGTAAGGGTGAGTTGGGGTGAGGACAGCTACGCCCTCCCACGTTTGCATCTAAAAAAACAAGACTAGGAAAATCTGTCCAAATGGTTTCTGACAGCCCTAGGAGTATGATAAAAGCCTTCTTTTTTCTTAAAAGAAAAATCACTTTTAATCACTCAGTGTCAGGAGCCGGGACTTTCTGTTGTGAAACAACCAGAGCTCCAGCTTCCTTTGCTCCCCTTGCAGAGCCAGGCCGGAGGAGACAAGGGCGTCTGGGCCGAGCCCTTGAAACTCAAGGGCAAGGGAGGGCCGGGAAAGTCCAGGGTTTCCTGATCTCCAGGGCTCTAGACAATGGCTGGGCTCTCCAGGAATTCAGTGCTGCAAAGCGGGGAGCGTCCTCCTATCTGTACTTGAGATTCCCAGCGTGCTGGGTCAGCAGGTGCGCCCCCTGGCAAACCCTGGAGTGGGCAAGGGTGGCTTCCCAGCCCACTTTCCACCCTCTTTTCCCAACACGCTCCCCACCAGCCCCCACACACCCTCAGGCTCACCAGAGCCCCCTCTCTGGAGGCCCATCAATTCTAAAGCTTTCTTTCTAGAATGATGGACTCTTCAGAATCTGCATTTTGAAGATATAAAAAACTGGAAGCCGAATGAATGACTACTTAATTGTGGAATTTCAAGTTACCAGTGAATAGGCACAAATGCATTATTTTGTTTTTAAGAAATACATGCTCATTGCAGACAACGCAGCAAATATAGCAAAGAAGAAGTTTTCTATCAACCACAGAGTATTTGTGTTTTGATAGATTTCTTTCCAGCCTATTCATATGTACTTTTTAAAAAACTTAATGACCTGCCGAATAGGCAGATGCTGTGCCTATCCAACGTAGATCACATTTATTTAAGAAGGATATTGGGGGGAGAAGGGCTGGAACACGAGGGATCCTCCTGGCGTCCAGAAGTCGTGCGACCGCTCTGGACACATGCCACCTTCCCTCCCCTCGCTCAAGGGAAAGCCCAGCAATAAGTGAAGTGGGAAGAAAAGAACTTGGCCATGGTACATTTCCTACCTCCTCTTCCTGTGCTTTGAGCCACTGGGCCTTTCTCAGAGGCCTTGGCTTTGTGGAATAGCAGTCACTACCCGTGACAAGCTGGGTGATAAATAGGATATTGATGGGCAATTACCTGACACCAAATAGCTCCATAAATCAATGTGCTAGAAGCTGGTACACAGTCAAGGGCAGCTCTCGGCGAAGGCAAGGTGAGGACGGAGGCAGAGGCGGCCCTTTGGAGCACCTTGCAGAGAATGGGAGATTTCCTAAGTGGGGAGCCATGCTGCGGCCGCCAGTGTCTGGGTTCGTGGAGCCTCAGGAGAGGTTCCAGCCCAGACGAGGCTGGGCTCTTGCCTTGGTGCCTTCCTGCTATTATCAGTTCCGTGATACCTCGTGACCTCCTCCTGCTGGGGGTTGGGGGGGGACGGTTAAAATAGTGCTTTAGGATTCTGAAGGTAATACAGTCTCATTGTAGAGAGTGTCACTCACAGCCCCATGACCAGAGGTGACTAACCGCTGTTAACATTTTGTCCCCTTTCAGGCTTAAAAAAATGGCGTACCCATAATCCTGGGTGCGAAAAAGTGGTGCATTTCCATTCTCTGCCCCCATCACCACCCATTCAAGGACAGCTTCCCTGCTCTCCGCACCACCACCACCACCGAGGGGCCAATTCATCTTCCCTTCCCCTTGTTCAAAAGGCAGGGAGCTCAAATGTCAGGCAACCACTTCCTTGTCAAAAGATGGCTCCAGAAGCTTCGAGCTGCCCTCATCCCCCTGACATTCTAAATCCTCTCTGCTCAGTCTGAATTCACATACTACAAGAGGTGTCCTCCCATCCACAAAATCTCAACCCAGACAGGAAAAATATTCCACTACAAAAAAACAGTAACGAAAACAAACAAACAAAAAAAACCCCTTGGAAATCTGGTACACATTTTCGGCACTCCAAGCCGAGCCGTTTGCCGGAGAGCACGGCTACTGTCCTCCTGAATGTCACCGGGGAAAACCTTCACAGACTTCTCTCCAGTGGGCCTCCTTCCTGGGAGGAAAAGGAGACCGAACAAAGGCTTGATTCCCTCATTCCTACAGGAGTCATTCTTAGAAATAATAAATGAAGTCAGATTGTGCGACTTAATAAAGTCCTCTAACACAGTTATTTTGCAGATAATGACTGAAGCTTTCTTTAAAGCCCCTTTACGACAATTTAAATTCATACAAAGCAGGAATCACTTTATTTTTTTATTTTTATTTTTTTTATTTTTATTTTTTTTAAGATTTTATTTATTTGACAGAGAGAGACACAGCGAGAGAGGGAACACAAGCAGGGGGAGTGGGAGAGGGGGAAGCCGGCTTCCCGCGGAGCAGGGAGCCCGATGCGGGGCTTGATCCCAGGACCCTGGGATCATGACCTGAGCCGAAGGCAGACGCTTAACGACTGAGCCACCCAGGCGCCCCAGGAATCGCTTTAAATGAACATTCCTTGATTCCTCATCTTTCAGCCAGCAGATGCAGACCAGGACAGGGCACAGATATTTTTTACTTGCTGTGGGGATATATCTCATTTCTCATAAGGCTCCTTATCCATTACAGCCTACATGGAATTTGCCATAAGCGTGTCTAAATGAAAAACATACCTTCTTGGGCCCTCTAACAAAATCAATCCCTCAGCAGGAGAGTGAAAGCTTGTCTAGATCTTGCATTGAAATGCACATTTGCATGCTAATTACCCAGAAAGCTCCTCTAATTCACTGAGGTGTTATGGAAATGCTAAATCAGAATTCCAGGAGCCCAGGAACTGAGAGTGACTTAGATGGAAACAATTGGAATATAACTTATGTTTAAAGTCCTTTCTGGAATCCACTTGAGCTGATCAGCCATGTCCAGATTAACCAGAGAATGTTTTCTTGAAGTCGCTCGGACTGTGGATAAGAGCAAACCGTTCCCTTTTTTTCTGTGCCATTTATAGCTTAGGGACGCCTTTTCACGCAGGTTCCAAAGTCTGCGTGCCTGAATACGAGAAAATACAAACATCGCAACTCCCAGACTGCCGCAAAGAAGCACTCAATCACAGCTCTAAAAGTTCCGTTCAATGGCTAAAAATACGTTGTTTGCAAATAGGGTTATAACTGAAAAGAATTATTTTCCGATTGAATAAAATGAAGCTACATCTATTCAGCAAAATCAATCTGCGAATACAATTTGAAAACTGCTTTCTTCCACGGAAAACAACAAAGTATTCGTACATATAAATGAAAAGCAAAAAGCTTTTTGGTTTTCTTAATGTTCTCCACTCTCCATATCTGAGGTGAGTGAGAAACATTTTTCCTTTTCCCTTTGCAGAAAGATAGTCTGTTTCTTCTGTTTTGCCATTTTTCTCTTTGGCTTCTGGAAGGTTTTGAAACCCTGAGAAGGCCAAATAGAAGTGGACATTTTTCTGAGTCTCCACTGTTCTAAGTCTTTGGTGGTGGTTTATGCTCAGGGTTCTTTTTCCACCTGTGCTAACCTTTCTCCTGTTCTGAGAGTTCTCTAACACACCAGTGGTACCAGTGGTTCCGTGTACCTCCTAGCAGCGCTCCCCCATTAACCAAAAACTCCTGAAAGACAGAACCATTGTGTCTACCTTCTCATCCTCCTTGAGTCCAGACCAGCCCTACCCAAGCCCCTAGGGCAGCCTGGATGGAGGGCGCAAGTTACCCACTCTGTTGTCCTCTTAGTTCAAAATCTCTCTCTCAAAATTGTTTGCATTTTCAAATCTTGAATTAAAATAGTGGATTAGGACCCAGAAAACTTGTTCTCCTTTTTGAACTGTTCTACAGACAGAATCATTGAACCCCCAGAACCAAGGATCCTAAGTGTGCATGGGGATGGAGCAGTAACGAAGAGGGAGGGGATAGAAGCATGCATTGTAGACAATGTGATATGTGTCTACGCTGTGAAATTTACTTAGCACCTTCCGAACACTAGTCAATAGTACACAGGGTTATTAAAGCTTCTTTCTGTGCAAAATGATGGGATTGTGAAAAATCCAAGAAATATTCCAGCAGGTGTCTTCACCTGGTAAACATAATGTAATGGCAGCTTTTTCACAGAGGCATAGATAGTTGACTCAGATCTGTAGTTTCTCCCCATATCATGTAATCCAAGATACAAAGCTCCCCTGCAAATAGGAGTGTCGACCACACTGGCGATCTAAGGATTGCATCTCATTAACCAAAGTGGAATCTATCCTTCTCCTGTACCATCCTCCCCTCCTCCATCATTTAATTTATTTGTAAAGAATCTATGAAGAACCTATCATCTGATAATAATTATACTAAAAATTCACCTAAAAGGGGTTTCACTGTCCTAGAAAATGGATTATTTGCTCCCACTGACAAAGACTCTTTCCTTGACCAAACTTTAGAGAGGCTCCTCTGAGGTTTCTTTTCAACTAGGTCTCATCCTCCGACCTTGTCTTTGACCTGCCTTGTCCAGTCGTAGCAAAAGTCCTGCCAAGTCAGTTTGGTAAGAATTCCCCCATCCTTAATACCTTGCCTCCAACGAGAATCCTGTTACATGGGTTTAGCAAGAATCCCTTGTTAAAAACAAGACAACAGGTCCAAAATGGAGTTTGCTTGTGCTAAGACCCAGGTCATCAAACCAAGACTTAATTACAGTTTTGGCTTTCCTAGAAATGGAATCTTAAACCAACCAGGAATTTCCTGACCAGCACCAGTTGGGCAGTCTGCCTGATAGACCCTTGTCATCCCCTGCAGGGAAAGTGACCCTGCAATAACCACTTGATTTTTTTGCCTAGTACAACTCTGTGCCACTCTGCTCCTTGGCTATAAATTTCTAGCTTTTTTTTTTTTTAAGATTTTATTTATTTTAGAGAGAGAGAGAGCACAAGCAGGAAGGGCAGATTTAGAGGAGAGAGAATCTCAGCAGACTCCGCACTGAGCATGGAGCCGGATCCGGGGCTCGATCTCATGACCCTGTGATCAGGACCTGAGCCAAAACCAAGGGTCAGACACTTAACCAACTGTGCCACCCAGGTGCCCCAGTCCCTAGCTATCTTTACTGTATTTGGAATTAAGCCTGATTTCTCTCCCCTACGGCAATAGTCTTGATGTCTATTGCAGTAGTCCTGAATACAGCCTTCCTTGTCCTTTTAACAAATGTCAGAATAATTTTTTCCTAGCACCCCCAAAAATCTGCTATTTGAAGCTTATTTAAAGCTTACCTCTAAGAATTGTCCATTGATATTTTCTTTTTACCTTTTCTTTCTTTTTTTTTTTTTTTTAAGATTTTATTTAATCATTTGAGAGAGGGAGAACTCAAGCAACAGAGGGAGAGGGAGAAGCAGACTCCTCGCTGAGCAAGGAGTCCGATACAGGGCTCGATCCCAGGGTCCTGGGATCTCAACCTGAGCCCAAGGCAGTTGCTGAACTGACTGAGCCACCCAGGTATCCCTGTTTTTACTTTTTCTGAAAGAACTTTGATGTATTATCTTCCTATTGCACATATACCACCATTAAAGATGGAAATGACGAGTCATACCGTGTTTAAGGCAACCAAAGCATCCCGGAGAAAATGGGTATTTCAAATCTACAGTAAATAGAACAAAAGCGGCTGCCCTAGACTCAATAATATTCTAACAATAGAGATTTAAAGCTTGAAGAATTCCTAGAGACCATCTTGTTCAACCTTCTTATTTTACAGCAGGGAAATACTGAGGCCCAGAGAAGCAAATTGATTTGCTCAGGGTTCTTAATCAGTTCCTGGCAATGCCAGTTCTGAATATAGGTCTCTGCACTCGCAGGGAAGTTGCCTTTCCATTCTGAAGGGAGGTGTAAAACAGGACCAACTCGCTCCTCAAGAGCAAAGAGTCTTTTTTTGTGGCCTCCACCAGAGCCTGTCCCTACCCCCCAGGCCCCTCCCCCAGGAGTCAGCACAGCCCTGGGTGCCAAGGGAGTGTCGAAGGCATCATGAGTGTGTAGGTGAGTGCTGGGGCCAAGTGCAAGGGTGAGGCTCTGCAGTAAGCAGGGTAGAGGATGAAAGAGCTGGACTGGGGCTTTCTGGTTGACCAAGCAACTGTCACATGGGAGGCCACAGGATGGCCACAGAGACCTGGGAGGCAGAGCAGGTGCTGTTCATGCCCATCCACACCCAGGAGAAGCCAGGCTGGGGGAGGTTGTGGCCTGCCCTGTTTGTGGGGTAACCACTGGTTCGGGGAGCACACCAGGAATCTAGAGGCAGCCCCGGACTCCAAACTGCTTGCTCCTTCCTCTATCCCATGCCTCTGCCCCTCGGATGGTGGAGGACCAAGGGCAGGGCAAGGAGGAAGAGAGGAAGAAAAGGAAGTCAGATCGATGGCTCTGTGCGTGCACATACCTTTCTACGTCTTTTTTGGATGATGATCCATGATGATCCATGACAAACCCTCCTTATTTCATCACCAGCACAGTTAAAAAATAATAATTTCTAGCAATCATAGTTTGACTCCAGGTACTGTGTCCACATTATAGATTTCCCCAAGGAGCTCCAATCAGAAATTATGGCAGACTCCTGGCCTTGAGCAGTAACCCCAGCGACTGGCCCGTCCTGGGACCCCTCCTCCTCTTTGCAACTTTGTGGGAATTCTCCCACAGTCTGGCCAAATCAGAAACTGGCAGATGTGAGGGAGCTCTCCCGACATGCAGAGAAAGAGCAATTCCTCTCTGCCTGAGTGTGTAAAACACGAACAACATAGCGCAGAGCAGCTCTTAAATCATTTATATTTTCCCTTTTTATGATGCCATTGCAAATTAGCTATTTTTTGCATTTGTATTTAGAGGCTGGAACAGAGCAGGGAGGCCGTGGTTCAGGGAGATGAATTTGCAGGCATGCCGTGGCTGCTCAGTATCCCTCACTGTAAGTCATCCAAATGCCTCCCGGGGAGCCAAGGCACCAGGACCGAGGCCTTGTTCACACCCCCACCTCCAACAACCTCTTTTGCATTTGGGGAGACTCCGGCTTGCCAGTTAAAACTCCTTCCCAATTACCAAGGGGGAAGGAAGCATCAAAAGTAGAAACTACGTTTCCCACAAATCCCTTCAGCCCTCAACTGTCTTTGGAACAAATCACAAGAATTCTACCCAGGACCCTTGAACCCAGGGCTTCACTTTGAAAGTCACAAAACTAAGTGTTTTCAAACTAGAGCTGATCCTAAGTCCAGAAGCACTGCGTACGTAGAGAAGTAAGGATTGCTGCTAATCATCAAACATCTCATTTTGCCTGCAAAACAATTTCCGAAAGGAATAACTGGCAAATGGGTCCTGAGTTCCAAGCATGGTGCCTGCCCCTTGCTTAATAAAGACTCGGGGAAGGATGCTTGACTGGGGAAAATAAAATCTACAGGAGCTGAAAGGTCATTTGGTTGTATGCGGCTCTTCCTGGAGAATCCAATCAGCCCCGGGATTCATCCACGTCGGGCTGAGCCCCGGGGCCCTGCGGGCGGCTGACCTGGGACACAGAGGCAGGGACGCGCTGCCCCTGGAAGGTTCCAGCTCTCACTGCTCCCCCGCTGGGCAGCATGACGGACAACCTCTGCTTTCCCAGAGCATCTCCTCTGCTCTGAGAGCACACCCAGCTGCAGCCAAGACATTGGAAGGCCTCAGAAAAAATGAAAGGTAAACTTGCCAAAGGGCTCAGCTCCTCTTTCAGCCCCCAGGAAGAGGTTTACGGGTGGGGTATTGGATAGCAGTTGGGGCCCAGTTAACACATCGCTACCTCCACAAATCACCCCGTTGCAGTCTCAGATGACATTGGCCAAATAAACTCTGCAAGGCGCTGCTCTTTCGTTGAAATGCAAAACGAGGTGGGAAACTGGATATAGGACATGGGCATGAGAATCGGAAAAGGGCTCTGAAATCTGCTTGGAGGCCTGCTTCTGTTCTCTCTGCCGTGAAAATGCAGTTTTGGTTACATCGCATCTGGATAATTCCGCGCGGCCCTCCCTTACAGTTGTTCCTGTCCAACTGAACCCAGGCCGCAAAGAGCTGCTGAGAGCCAACAGCTGAAGGAAGACGTTTTAACTGGTCCTGGCGAGCAGATGTTTGTGTGCTGGAGTCTCAGATGGGTCGTGGATTTTAGGGGCTCTTTGTAAACTAAAAACTTAACATTTGTTACCATTTGGAGAAAACAACATTATAAAGAATGAGGTTCTAAGAAAGAATAAACCACACTCAGGAACAGGTTTAAACTTCGCAAGAGCACTCACCACAATACCCAGAGCGGCGAGGAAACCACTGAGATGTGCCACTTGCCATTTGATGCTGCTTTGTGGGGGGGGTGACCCAGCATCTTTTAGGTAGACGCTTGATGTGGCACGTTTCGCTTGCGCATCGCCTCCCATCCCACTTCTCCCCACGATGACATCTGGGTGGTCAGCGGTCTGCAGAGCCACGGGGTTGGTAAGACCACTGATGGAGAACTGCTGGCCCCTGACCTGTCTTTCAGGGAGGGGGGACCATTATGCTGGCACCAAGACCCCAGCCTTTTGTCTCTGACCACAAATTCCACATGTTCTCTGGCTAATGCCGGGCTTCTGTCAGGCCATTGACCCCTTTAAGCCCCTTTCCTGGAGCACACAGTGAGTTCTAGATCCCCCATGAACTCTCTAAAGACTGGGGAAAGCCGGAAGCACTGAGTGCCATGACCACCGGCCCAGACACCTGCCCAAGCTCTACGATAGCTCCCTGGCAGTGTTAAGCAAAATGCAGGTGTCTTTTGGAGGCTCACAGCCTCCCCCATGCTAACCCAGGAAAATGGGCCATTGGTTCCTGATGGTCTCAGCTTTTCCAAAATCAACAGAATGTCTCTTGTGTTCCCCATCCGTCATACTCAAGAACAAAGAAAGAATAAGAAGGTTGGCCCCTGACCTTCTCAGCTTACTTCTTTTCTGACTCTCCCCATTCCACCAGTAGAGGGAAAGGGCTTTTCTCTTATTATCGTATCCGCCTTCTTCCTTACTCCAGCCAGATGATGAGCTGATGGATGACTTAGCTATTGCTGTGTAACAAACAACTATAACTAGTGGCATATAACTTTGAACAATTTATTTAGCTTACATGTTTGTGGGCATGCTAGAGGTTGGCTGATCTAGGCGGGGCTTCACCAGGGTGACTCTGCTCCATGTCTCTCATCCCCCTCCTCAGACCAGAGGGCCTGCCTAAGCCTGTTCTTCTCAGGGAAATGGCTAAATCTCAAGAGTGCAAGTGAAAACACACAAGGCCTCTTAAGACCTAGGTTCAGAACTTGCACACTCACTTGCACCCCATTCTCTTGGCCAAGACAAGTCACATGGCCAAACACAAGGTCAAAGGGTTGGGAAATATACTCTGCCCCTTTGGTGGGGAAAAACTGCAAAGTCACAGGGCAAGAGGAGTGAATATAGAGAGTGAGAAAGGTCTGGGGACAACGATACGCCTTATCACAGTATGTGTGCAGAGAGAGAGATTGGCTTGCTTATGATGGAATATTTGGGAATTCACCCAAAAATAGTAGATCTATTATATTCGTCCTTATCTTGGTGCCAAAATGCATGGTTCCTTGCTCTCATAGGTAGATTAACTGACCTTTGGGAAACCCGTTTGCTCTTTCCTCATCTTACTGGCAGGTTACGAGCAGGAATCTTTACCAGCCTGCCAAGGTATACAGATTGTTTATGGAAGGTTCTCCACTCCCCTGGAATCATCCCTACGGAATGAACACCTTATAAAGAAGATGGCTTCTTTGTACAGTAGAGACCGCCTGGCCTCTACTGCTTGCATCCCACACTTCGATGATTTCCGGCCTCCAGATTTTGAAGAAAGCAGCTCAGAGAGCTATGGGCCCGATCAAGCTCCATTAACTTGTCCATTTAATACACAATGCATTCAGTGCCAACCAACTGCCAAGCTCTTTCCTTTACACAAAGTTTATATATTATATTTTCACTGACATGTAACAGGTTAATTGCCGGAAGTTTTCTCTGCCCAACCTAACAATCCACAGCACCCACATCTTTATCAGAATCTCTTGGTGTGGGAAGAAAACTGCTAATGATAATAGTAAGAATAGAAATCACGATCTTCTGAGATTGAACACCGTACCAGGATGGGTGTTACCTTCGTCTCCAGAATTGCCCGATTATTTAAGATTACACGTAACAATATACAAGAGATGTTAAAGCCAAAGGGAGCATATGATTGAATAAGGAATATAAAGGGTGCCAGGAAATCATTTTAAATGGTAAGCATAATAACATTTTGAATACTTACATTCCAGGTACTGTTCAAAGTGTTTACACACATTACTCATTTAATTATCTCTATAATCCTTTGAAGGTACAATTATTATTTTCCCTTTGAGAGATAAAACCTACAGCTGGAAATTTGGATGACTTGCCCAAGCCCAGGGTTCCTTGGATAATGAATAGTGGGGCCTTGATTCCATCTAGAAATATATGGTCAAGAGTCATTCCCTTTCCCCTCCAGGTCTTGGCTCAACCTTGAGGTATCCTACACTGATTTTGTGGGAATTTTTAAATTGCTACAACTTAAGGTTACTATTTTAGTTTCTGGAAGGCACAATGTCTGGGAGATATAGTTTTTCCAGGAGGCTAGAACAATATACAAAAATATTCACAGTGGTTCTCTCTTAGGTGGTAGGTTTTCAGGTAATTTTTTTTTTTTTTTCAGAGAGAGAGAGAGAGAATGAGAACATGAGTTGGGGGATGGGTAGATGGAGAGGGAGAGAGAGAATCTCAAGCAGGCTGCATGCTCAGTGCAGAGCCCAGTGCAGGACTCGATCTCACGACCCCGAGGTCATGACCCAAGCTGAAATCAAGAGTCGCATGCTTAACCAACTGAGCCACCCAGGCACCCCTCAGGTGATTTTTGTTTTTTCTTTTCTTCATGCTTTTCTGTATCAAATAATATTACATTTACATTAAGCAGAAAATGGAAACCTTTTCTCCTCATTAATTTTTTTATTATTTTGGAAAGTAGTTCTTTTCATAAAAATGTGTTGCTTGTAACCATGGAATGGGTTTATTGCTGTGATTTTTAATGAATTAACACATTTAAATTTCTCAGTTTTAATTTCTAATACAGTCAATCATAATAGATCTATCCCACAGAAACATTATTCTTCAGGGTCCTCAATAATTAGAATGTGAAGGGGTCCTGAGACGGAAGCATTTGAGAACAGTGATGTAAAGGACACAGCAGGATTTGAAGGTGGAGGTTCTAAATTCAAGTCCCAGTTTTGTCACTTCACTGAATTTGTTTTTAGGAAAGACACTTAAGTGCAGTACAAGTCAGACTGTCTGGGATTATAATGTGGCCCCACCTTGTGCCGGCCGTGTGACTTTGGCTGAGTCATTTTACCTTGGTAAAGAGGGACAACTAAAATACTCCTTCATCAGGTGGCTCTGAGGATTAAATGGCACGGGTCCTTTCTAAGTGTTTACACCTGTTCCTCGAGCATAGTAAGAGCCCCGTAAATTCCAGTCACCATTTTTAGCCTGGAACAATTTAAATAGGACAAGCTCCTTCTTGGTTCATTATCTCGAGGTTCAAAATCATTAGTCACAATCATGTAGGAATTCTAAAAGGCTGGAGGCCATTACAAAACTGGCCTTCTCCATCTCTGTCTCCCGCTTCCGTTGGGCAGGCCCTGAAGTCAAAATGGATCGTTGTTGTTTTCCAGAAAGAGGACGTGAGAAAGACGTGTGACTCTAAAGCAAGAGAAAAATCATGGAGGCTGTGGTTGACACAGGGGCCTGGGGGGACCTGAGTGACCCAGACAGCCAGGCCCACGGGATGCCCACGGCCTTCTGCGCTTAGAGACATCCTGCTCCCCTAATCAAGGCCAAACCTGCCTCCTTCCCTAACCCTGCCACTGCCACTCCATTTGCTCAACAAAGCACCATATCCCAATGTCTCTGGAGCTCCCCAGTCCCACAAAAAGCAGCCTCTCTTCCCTCCCCTGCCTCCCCCTCTTCCTCCTCTCCTTCCTCCCTCACCAGCTCACCACTCCCTTCTCCCTGATCCCCCTCCTCACCCCTCCATCCGGGCGCTGGCAGAGCTCTTCTCTGTCAAACCCATTAACAGACAGATGAAGGCCTTCCAGGAACAGTTCCAGAGCCTCCGGGAGTCGGAGGCATCCCAAGACCAGGGCTGGCAGCCTGCCTCCTCGTTGCAGAAAGGCGAGCCATTCCGAGGTGCTGGGCGCCCCCTAGTGGGCCCTTCGTCACGCCAACTCCACAGACACAATAACCTCTTGGTCCGGAGCCGAAGATCCTGTCCCTCAGGAGAAAGAAGGTTGAGAGAATAATGAATGATTCTGTCCTAATAATACAACAGCACCGTGGAAACCCTCTCGGCTCGCTCATGTGGGTCCGGCACTAGCTGAGGCTTGACCCACGGGCACTTGGAGCCTGCTGATTTATACCCGAACCTAAGTTAAGTTCAAGGGCCTGAATGCCCTTGGCCTCGATGTGTGAGCAAGAAGGTCTGTGTTCGCTGCGCATCCCGCTTCCCTCCCTGCGGTCGCCCTCCCCAGCAGGCAGTAAGCGAGGACCCCTGGACTAATAGAGCACATTTCTCTATTCTGAGCTTCACACGCTTCCTTGGAAGAGCCTCACTGTGCCAGGCTACCCAACCACCTCGGGAGGCTCCGAAGGACTCCCAGCCACAGATTCTTTTCCCTCTGGGGCCAAGACCCCATTCTCTTTAAATGGCGGATGGTTCCAGCTGAAAATCTCTCCTGTACACTCAACCCAGGATGCAAGCAGATTGCTCTAACTTGTAACTTTTCAAGTCAGATTGTCCTAACCTAGACCTCTGGTAAACCTCATCATGAAATCATAAAGCTTGTGTTTATCCAAGTGAGAGGGTCTTATATCAATCATTCGTGCAATCCCATGCAAATGCAATTTTAACAGCTGTTAGTACATCTATAAGAAGGAAGAACAGTTCCATTAATAACTGTCTGCTTGTTCTGTGAGATTGGAGAGACCGCTCCTCAGCTACAGGCTCAAGCTCACGTTAGGCTGGGAATGGTACTTCCATTTAGGCATTTTTAAGGTAACATTTAGAGACTTGGAAGTCCCTGACAAATGGCAGGACATGAATATGTGACCGGTGTGACTGTTCTTTTAACGGGCTTCATGCAGGCACTGATGACTCCTCGGTCCTATTTGATGCAAGCTAATTCCTACCTTGTTCAGTCGGGTCTGATTTGAGGTCTCTGGGTCTCATAGTGATGACGGAAGCTAAGAGGAATAGTGACGTTTCCCAGAAAGAACAATTCCCACACATGTCCCAGAGGAAGAACGGGACATGGCTAGGGTACAGCGGTGACGGCTGCTTGAGGCACAGAGAGAAACTGAGGACAGGTGGGCAGGGACTGCTATATTCTGGCACCAACATTTTCCTTAGCAACTGCCTACCTCATGAATCACAGAAAGCTTGAGGAAAGGGAAAGACTCTCTTGGTCAGTCTGTCTCCTGCCTATTCCTGGAGGTTAAGGTCCAGAAAGATCTATTAAGAATGCCGATGGAGCAGTTCTCTTTTAATTGCACATTCTGATATAAAGTTCTTGTCACAGTTTTATAGAAACCAATGTAAAACACGGAACTGGACATACATTTAAAACGAGGGCCATCGATAGAGGCTGTGTCTAAAGCACATGGAAAAAGAGAGAGGAGACGAGGATTGGTGATTCAAGTGCTAGAACACTTCTGTCTGCAGTATCCGTTTATTGCCATTCAAGAAATAATGCACCCCGCAAGAGCTGGTTGTTTCTCTCCAATATGCCCTCGGTCATGCATGCTTGGGTAATCAGCTCTGGGCTATGCCCAGGTTCAAGCATCTCTCCAGAAGATTGGATACTAACGACCCAATTTGTTGACATCATTGTCTAATTGTAAACAGTTAAGTAATTACACCATTAACTGAGGCTAAGGAGTTATGACCCCAAAGCCACAAGCCACTTTAAAAGAAAAGCAGTCTTTAATGTTCCCTTCATTAACTACTACCTTGCATTAGCTAAACCAGGGTATACACTCTGATACAAGAAGCTAAAATGTGTTCACTGCTCTCAGAGCATGATTCTACTCAAGGCCCTTGTTCTCACAATAGATCGATACAGCAATGGTCTCAAACTTCTGTGGGCATCAGAATCTCCTGTATTCTGCTCAGTACTGGGCCCCACTCTCAGAGGCCCTGATTCAGTAGGTCTGGGGTGAGACCTGAGAATCTGCATTTGCAGAAAGCTCCCAGATTATCCTGACTCTGCTAGTTTGGGCCCCCCCCCTTTGAGAACCACTAACCTAGAATCTGAAGAAATCTCCCCCTTAGGTGAGCTGTCCTTTCCCAATGTTTGTGAACCAAGAAACATAGCAAATACTACTCCCTCCTGAAAAGGTAACCAACCATCTTGGTTTATAACTGAAGGTCATAGGTAGTTTTGAGAATGTCTAAAGTCTCTTCATTAATAACCTATGGAATTTCCATTTTAGCCTTCTTCATGCCCTAGAGAGATTATCACTGGAAATAAGGAAAACACTACATTCAGAAATGGGTCGACCTCCAATAAGAGCTGTTACCACATTGAGGGTATTTGAGCCAAATAAAGTTACACCCAACTGTTTTTTCTCTTACTCTGTACGCTGAATATATTGCAAGTCAGCAGAATCTCTAAGATATCTGGGACAAAGAATGAAAAGCAAAGAGTTAAGATCTAAATGCAACAATTCAAAAGCAAGGAAGGAGATTTAGAAGCACACGATAGCTTTATTTTCTAAATTGCCCACTTGATAGCACAGGATTCTTAAATTGACAAAGAGATAGCAAATTCCACCCGTATCTGTATCAGAGTGACTCTCCACTGACTCACTGGCCCCAAGCCCCGCAGATTTGTAGCTTGATAATACAAATGAGCTAATGTGTAATTGTATGTGTAATTCACGTGTAATTATATGCTCAGAATGCAGTTTTAGCTAAATCCTTTGTGCCAGAAAGATGCCCTCCACCATGAGCAGCACAGTCTTGAAGGTTTGACATCCTCAGCAAAGAGCTTAGCCCCAGTCCATGTTCATTCAATGATTATTTTCCATTGTCATAGTTAATGACGGCGATGAGAAAACAAGGACCACCTCTGTAACTGCCTGGGTAGGACTCTTAGTGATGAGACTGGTTAAAAAAAAAAAAATGACAGAATGAACACACCCAAATTCCATTGTAGGCTTGTAAATTTTCAGTTATAAATTTTGGTGTCTTTTAAAAGTTGTGTCACACGGTTTCTCAATTAAACTTTACACTGTTCGGCATATTTAATTACATCATGTGCTTTATTTTTTGTTTGTTTGTTTGTTTGTTTTGAGAGAGAGAGAGTGTGAGCAGGGAGGGGCAGAGGGAGAAGGAGAGAGAGAATCTTAAGCTGGCGCCATGCCCAGTGCAGACGCCGACTCGGGACTCGATCTCACAACCCTGAGATCAGGGCCCAAGCCGAAATCAAGAGTTGGAGGCTCAACTAACTGAACCACCCAGGCACTCCCATGTGCTTTATTTATACATGATGGGAGACTGGGGTTTTAGAGAGTGATGGCCATGTTTTCCTTGAATTTCAAGACTGTATGTGTCATGGTCTGATGAGATTATGAAGTACGGAGTGCTGCTCTTCAGTGTTGAGAGCAGGAAGAAGAAAAAAGGAATCTTAGGATTCCAGGAAGGAGGAGGGAGGTCTGGGCTGGGCATTCTCACGGAGCACAGACTGGGAGGGAATTGAGACCTGGGGTGGGACCTGGGGGCAGAAGAATGGAAAGGCAAGGGAATCAGCAGACAAAGCAGCTGCATGACCGGGGGAGGGGGGGGGGTGTTCCTTGCCCACATAGGTTGGTTATTTGGCAAGTCCAAACCTATACCTCTTCCCAGTGGGAATTTCCTCAGTATTGAAGACAAAGAACCATGTTTCCCATCTGAACCTGAAGAACCTGAATCCATCTCTTGGCAGCTACGTACGGCAGCCCTGTGCTCACGGCCCTCCATAAAAAACAGTTGTTATAATGAAATGTTTGTCAGGAACTGATGCTTGAATGCTTTGCAACATCCCTATATATACAGCTGCTTATTCACCCAAAGGGAGGTAAAAAGATGGATCTAGTAAGGTGTTGTTTTGTAGAATGTTAACTCTGCCTTTGGAACCCGAAAGCTGTCAAATGTCACACATTTGCTTTTTTTTTGTTTACATATTTATATCCCACCTTGTTCTACAAATAATTTGAAAAGGCATATAATATGCATGCCACTTTAAAATAAGGAAATGTGAATTACAAGTCAGGGTGAGGGATTATATGGGTGGAATGGGAAGATGGGACCAGAAGGTCCCATGCAATTTCCGAAATTAGAGACTAGGCCAGAAATTGGGCCCTGGGCTTTTCGCAGCCAAAGAAAAATAAGAGAAATGCAAAATTCATGTTGTCTAGCAAAGGAAAACATACCAATTCATCAGAAGAAAGGCTTTCCCCAATTTTCAGGTTGAAAGAACTTTCCTGCACATGTATTCCTCTGGGAGATGGCCTGCCATGTTGGATTCACTTCATCCTTCCACTCGAGCCCATCAGGGAAAGAATCCTGGAGTTGGAGTCACAAGACCTGTGTTTGAGTGGTGGTTCCAGTTAGATGATCTGGGGTCAGTCACTTGCTTCTTAAAAGTAACAAAACAGGGATGCCTGGGTGGCTAAGTCAGGCAAGTGTCTGACTCCCGGTTTTGGCCCAGGTCATGATCTCAGGGTCATGAGATCGAGCCTTGTGTCAGGCTCCGTGCTCAGGATGGAGTCTGCTTAAGATTCTCTCTCTCCCTCTGCTCCTCCCCCTGCTCTCGCGCTCTCTCTCTTTCTCTCTCTAAAAATAAATAAATAAAATCTTTTTTAAAAAGTAGCAAAACATACTCCACAGCTGGCTTTTTTGAAAATTAAGATGAGAGAAACAAAGATTGTGAAGTGCTGTTCAAAGGTAGGGCATTTTAAAATCATGTTTTCTTTATTATTGCTTTAGCCTTCCTTGCCGTAAAGGTCATGCATGCCCTCCCACACGTCCTCTTGAGTCTGTGGGTCCACAGGTGCACTCGACATCTCTGGATTCAAAACCAGCCTATGTCCTGGAGAGCTGATTTACCTCGGGGGCTAGCTCTCAGTAATCAGTAACTGTGAACAGTACCCAATTTATTCCAGGCTTTCTCCAGCCTTGATCAGCAAATCAGAGATTAATCTGAAAAACCCATTCATGTGTTCATTTGTCTCAATTTCTACTTCTTGCCCAGCTCACTTCAGTGTCCTTTCTCTATGGTACAGCCCGACATACATCCCAGGAAGGCTCTGCACACCCAGCCAAGTAGAGATGATGTCAGTTGCTTATCTTAAAAGGTTCCATATAATAAAAGACTGTTTCTAATACCAAATACTAAGGATAAAATACAAATGATGAAAAAAGTGTCACAAAGCCGAGGTGAAAATTTTACCAAATGACCATCAAAAATAGAGGCTCAGACTTGTAACTCATATGCTAACATGATTGGAATTTGTCTATTTTCACTCTGGTCTTGGTGATGGTGACGGGGCTGCTTAAGTAAATCTCTTAACGAAAACAAAGGAACTCATACAAAAAAAAAGAAGAATGGGTTATCCGTCTCTTGTTGTGTAATTTTTTTTTTTTTAAGTAGGCTCCACAATGCGGTTCTTGAACTCAAGTCCCTGAGATTGAGAGCTGAACTGAGATCAAGAGTTGGATGCTGAGCCACCTAGGCGCCCCTCTTGTTCTATAATTTTTCATTAGCTCTGCTTCCTACTCTCATGACACACGGGGACAAGTCCTCCAGGTGAGAGGTCCTCAGTGGCTCAAGTTTGTAAGATACATGAGTGCATTTCATCCTGAGGTCCCCATCTGGAAAAACTGCTGTTCCAAGTATAAGTGATACTTTCTTCATACTTAAAGAGATAAGATGTCTTCTATTTAAAGAATTCCTTCCACTTAGGACAATGTCCATCTCCGATTACAGTAATTTCCCTCCATTTTTTTGAAGACAAGGGATGAAATAGGAAGTATACTAACACTTTATATATAATTTGAAAAAAACCTTGCAACTCATAAATTAATTTTCTGGATAGCGTTAGCTTGCTTCTTTAAAGTTTCAGACTTAGAAAAAAACCCAGCCACCTTGGATGGCAATCTTTCTACAATGAATTATATAGGTAAATGCTTTACCAAGGAATTTCAATTCTTTGAGGATATAGATATTATTTTCCCCCAACCACAGCTACCAGTGAGTTTTTCCCCTCTCCTAATGATAGGTCAGGCAGAATCCATAATTTCTGGTTACTTTCAATTATTAAAACATAGTCAAGGGGCGCCTGGGTGGCTCAGTTGCTTAAGCACTGCCTTCGGCTCAGGTCATGATCCCAGGGTCCTGGGATCGAGCTCCACATTGGGCTCCCTGCTCCGCGGGAAGCCTGCTTCTCTCTCTCCCATTCCCCCTGCTTGTGCTCTCTCTCTCTGTCAAATAAATAAATAAATCTTAAAAAACAAACAAACAAACATAGTCAACTAAATTCAAAGCTTCTTCTGTCCCTGATACAGGCTAGGTTTGGGGGCCAAGGGCTTGGAGTGGGGTCTGGGTCATGGTTTGCATGTTCATTCTTTCTCCCATCCCAGCATGTTGGGTTTGGCTGGGGGCTCGAGGGAGCTGTGGACCCCACTCTGCTAGAGCTCTGCTTTGGTGGGAACGTAGGGGAAGGATAAGGCCAGTACTGTGCTCGCAGTACTGTGCTCACAGTACTTCCTAAGTGGCAGTTGCCGTGATAATGAAATGCCTCTCAGGAACCGATGTGAATGTCTTGCAGTAACACTATATATAGCTGGATGTTCAAGTGCAAGTGAACAGATAGATTTGACATGCTGTTTTATAGAGCTCAGGATGACAGTTCTCTGGCTTGCCTTTGGTGTGATCTAATAGTTGGTGACCTAGGCGGAGGTGGTAGACTCCACATAGGTGCTTTGTTCCCTTTGGTTGAATGGTGTTTGGCTTTATCCCAGTCTCCTGTCACCGAAGGCCCCTCAGAGCAATAATCTCATCTGTCCTCTCCAGCAGTCCACACTTCCAGCCTTCTCCCAGGATGGAGCACCCCATCATTTGGCTTGGTGAACTCCTGGGAAGCCCCCCAGCTCTTACCCTTTCTCTAGGCTCTATACTCCTTCATATGGAGCCATGGGAATGATTAGGGTAATTTTCCCATCTCTCAAGGAGCACAGAGAAGTTGGTTGGGGTGGGACTCTACCCCATGTCTTCGGAGGCTACTCTCATGGTTCAAGACTCACTGGTACAGAGCACTCCACTGGACACTAGGCCAAAAACTGGCAACAGCCCCCATGTGCTTGCGCACGCCCGGCTGCAGAGGATCCATGTCAAGTGTTGCTAAGAATTCTCTCACGGCTCTTTGTTCCTACTTGTTAAGGCTCCCGTGAGGGGATCAGAGGCAAATATTCTGCAGGCATTGCAATTTCTAGAAGTGATTATCTCAGAAAAAAGGAGAGAATTAAGGTAAAGAAAAGGGCGGGGGGGAAGGCAGAGTTTCCTTCGTTCCAAATCTGGAACCTCAGCCAGAAGTGTAGTAGAATAAAAGTCCTCAGGGAAAGAACTAGAGTGTTGTTTCACTTCTCTCAGA